>NW_027513607.1:0-84606 GCF_048772815.1 Callospermophilus lateralis
GATTGGGGTGAAAAAATATTTGCTGGTATTTCGGAGACTCGTTATTTCTTAGAAGCTTGGCAACCCCTCTCAATGAAAGTGCTTTTCCACAGTCTGTGCCTGGGCTACTTGAATTGGAAACAAACCATAGAGAGAAAACTGAGAACTCCTTTATTTTGTTAAGTTTCAAAGAGCTACTAGAAACCATGTTGGATTTAGAGTTCCAAATTCATCTCTCTATATAGGAGAGAACAGAGTAAAACCTAAAAATAAAAACTGCTACTGAAAACGAACGCATCAATCTAGAAGAACAAAATTTGGTGAGTCTTGTGGGATTTGTGTACCAATCATTACCACCAAGTATCATCAAGATTGGGTGAAAAAATATTTGCTGGTATTTCGGAAACTTGTAATTTCTTGGAAGCTTGGCAACCCCTCTCAATGAAAGTGCTTTTCGACCGTCTGTGCCTAGGGCTACTTGAAGAGGAAACAAACAATAGAGACAAAACTGAGAACTCATTTATTTTGTCAAGTTTCAAAGAGCCACTACAAACCATGTTGGATTTAGAGTTCCAAATTCATTTATCTATATACGAGAGAACAGAGAGAACCCTAAACATATAAACTGCTACTGTAGAAGAACGCTTGAACCTAGAAGAACAAAATTTGGTGAGCCAAGTGGGATTTGTGTACTGATCATTACCACCAAGTATCATCAACCTTGGGTGAAAAAATATTTGCTGGTATTTTGTAAACTCGTAATTTCTTGGAAGCTTGGCAACCCCTCTCAATGAAAGTGCTTTTCATCGGTCTGTGCCTAGGTCTAATTGTAGAGAAAACAAACGATAGAGACAAAACTGAGAACTCCTTTATTGTGTCAAGTTTCAAAGAGCCACTACAAACCATGTTGGATTTAGAGTTTCAAATTCTTCTATCTATATAGCAGAAAACAGAGTGAAACCTAAACATAAAAACTGCTACTGTAGACGAACGTTTCAACCTGGGAGAACAAAATTTGGTGAGCCAAGTGGGATTTGTGTACTGATCATTACCACAAGTATCATCAACAATGGGTGAAGAAATATTTGCTGGTATTTCAGAAACTCGTAATTCCTTTGAAGCTTGGCAACCCATTCTCAATGAAAGTGCTTTTCCACAGTCAGTGCCTAGGGTTACTTACAGAGGAAACAATCCATAGAGAGAAAACTGAGACCTCCTTTATTTTGTCAAGTTTCAAAGAGCTACTACAAACCATATTGGATTTAGAGTTCCAAATTCATCTATCTATATAGGAGAGAACAGACTGAAACCTAAATATAAAAACTGCTACTGTAGACGAACGCTTCAACCTAGTAGAACAAAATTTGGTGAGTCTAGTGAAATTTGTGGTATCGATCTTTCCACCAAGTATCATCCAGATTGGGTGAAAAAATATTTGCTGGTAATTCGGAAACTCGTTATTTTTTAGAAGCTTGTCAAACCCTCTCAAAGAAAGTGCTTTTCCACAGTCTCTGCTTAGGGCTACTTGAAGCGGAAACAAATCATAGAGACAAAACGGAGAACTCCTTTATTTTGTCAAGTTTCAAAGAGCTACTACAAACCATGTTGGATTTAGAGTTCCAAATTCATCTATCTATATAGGAGAGAACAGAGTAAAACCTAAAAATAAAAACTGCTACTGTAGACGAATGCTTCAACCTAGAAGAACAAAATTTGGTGAGCCAAGTGGGATTTGTGTACCGATCTTCATCACCAAGTATCATCAAGATTGGGTGAAAAAATAATTTGCTCGTATTTCGGAAAATCGTTATTTTTTAGAAGCTTGGCAACCCCTCTCAATGAAAGTGCTTTTCCACTGTCTGCGCCTAGTGCTACTTGAAGAGGTAATAAACCATAGAGAGAAAACTGAGAACTCCTTTATTTTGTCAAGTTTCAAAGAGCTACTACAAACCATGTTGGATTTAGAGTTCCAAATTCATCTATCTATATAGCAGAGAACAGAGTGAACCTAAACATAAGAACTGCTACTGTAGACGAACGCTTCAACCTAGAAGAACAAAATTTTGTGAGCCAAGTGGGATTTGTGTACCGATCATTACCACCACGTATCATCAACATTGGGTGAAAAAATATCTGCTGGTATTTCGGAAACTCGTAATTTCTTGAAGCTTGGCAACCCCTTTCAATGAAAGTGCTTTTCCACAGTCGGTGCCTAGGGCTAATTGAAGAGGAACAAAAAATAGAGACAAAACTGAGAACTCCTTATTTTGTCAAGTTTCAAAGAGCTAATACAAACCATGTTGGATTTAGAGTTCCAAATTCATCTATCTATATAGCAGAGAACAGAGTGAAACCTAAATATAAAAACTGCTACTGTAGATGAACAATTCAAAGTAGAAGAACCGAATTTGGTAAGCTAAGTGGGATGTGGTGGTACCGATCATTACCACCAAGTATCATCAAGATGGGGTGAAAAAATATTTGCTGGTATTTCTGGAAACTCGTTATTTCTTACAAGTTTGGGAACAACTCTAAATGAAAGTGCTTTTCCACCGTCTATGCTTAGGGCTACTTGAAGAGAAAACAAACCATAAAGACAAAACTGAGAACTCCTTTATTTTGTCAGTTTCAAAGAGCTACTACAAACCATGTTGGATTTAGAGTTCCAAATTTACCTATCTATATAGCAGAGAACAGAGTGAAACCTAAATATAAAAACTGCTACTGTAAACGAACGCTTCAACTTAGAAGAACAAAATTTAGTGAGCGAAGTGGGATTTCTGGACTTGTCATTACCAACACGTATCATAAAGATTGGGTGAAAAAATATTTGCTGCTATTTCGGAAAATCATAATTTTCTAGGAAGCTTGGCAACCCCTCTCAATGAATGTGCTTTTCCACCGTCTGTGTTTAGGGCTACTTGAAGATGGACAAACCATAGAGACAAAACTGAGAACTCCTTCATTTTGTCAAGTTTCAAAGAGCCTCTACGAACCATGTTGGATTTACAGTTCCAAATTCATCTATATATAGCAGAGAACAGAGTGAAACCTAAACATAAAAACTGCTACTGTAGACGAACCCTTCAACCTAGAAGAACAAAATTTGGTGAACCAAGTGGGATTTGTTTACTTTTCCTTACCACCAAGTTTCATCCAGATTGGGTGAAAAAATATTTGCTGGTATTTCGGAACTGGTAATTTCTTGGAAGCTTGGCAACCCCTCTCAATGAAAGTGCTTTTCCACCGTCTGTGGGCTACTTGAAGACGAAACAAACCATAGAGACAAAACTGAGAAGTCCTTTCTTTTGCAAAGTATCAAAGAGCCACTACAAAACATGTTGGATTTAGAGTTCCAAATTCATCTATCTATATACGAGAGAACAGAGTGAAATCTAAAAATAAAAACTGCTACTCTAAACGAACGCTTCAACCTAGAAGAACAAAATTTGGTGAGCCAAGTGGGATTTGTGGACTTGTCATTACCACCACGTATCATCAAGATTGGGTGAAAATATATTTGCGGGTATTTTGGAAACTCGTAATTTCTTGGAAGCTTGGCAAGTTTTCTCAATGAAAATGCTTTTTCCACAGTCTCTGCTTGGGGCTACATGAAGCGGAAACAAATCATAGAGACAAAACTGAGACCTCCTTTATTTTGTCAAGTTTCAAAGAGCTACTACAAACCATGTACGATTTAGAGTTCCATATTCATCTATCTATATAGGAGAGACAGAGTGAAACCTAAATATAAAAACTGCTACTGTAGACGAACGCTTCAACCTGGAAGAACAAAATTTGGTGAGCCAAGTGGGATTTGTGTACTGATCATTACCACCAAGAGTCATCAAGATTGTGAGAATAAATATTTGCTGGTATTTTGGAAACTCATAATTTCTTGGAAGCTTGGAAACCCCTCTCAATGAAAGTGCTTTTCCACAATCAGTGACTAGGGCTACTTAGAGAGGAAACAATCCATAGAAAAAAACTGAGACCTCCTTCATTTTGTCAAGTTTCAAAGAGCTACTACAAACCATGTTGTGGTTAGAGTTCCAAATTCATCTATCTATACAGGAGAGAATAGAGTGAAACCTAAAAATAAAAACTGCTACTGTTAACGAACGCTTCAAACTAGAAGAACAAAATTTGGTGAGCCAAGTGGGGATTTGTGGACTTGTCATTACCACCACGTATCATCAAGATTGGGTGAAAATATATTTGCTGGTATTTCGGAAACTCGTAATTTCTTGGAAGCTTGGCAAACCCTCTCAATGAAAGTGCTTTTCCACAGTCAGTGACTAGGTCTACTTAAAGAGGAAACAATCCATAGAGACAAAACTGAGAACTCCATTATTTTGTCAAGTTTCAAAGAGCTACTACAAACCATGTTGGATTTAGAGTTCCAAATTCATCTATCTATATAGCAGAGAACACAGTGAAACCTAAAAATAAAAACTGCTACTGTAAATGAACGCTGCAACCTAGAAGAACAAAATTTGGTGAGCCAAGTGGGATTTGTGAACTTGTCATTACCACCACGTATCATCAAGATTGGGTGAAAATATATTTTCTGGTATTTCGGAAACTCGTAAATTCTTGGAAGCTTGGCAACCCCTCTCAATGAAAGTGCTTTTCCACAGTCTCTGCTTGGGGATACTTGAAGCGGAAACAAATCATAGAGACAAAACAGAGAACTCCTTTATTTTGTCAAGTTTCAAAAGCTACTACAAACCATATTGGATTTAGAGTTCCAAATTCATCTATCTATATAGGAGAGAACAGAGTAAAACCTAAAAATAAAAACTGCTACTCTATGCGAATGCTTCAACCGAGAAGAACAGAATTTGGTGAGCCAAGTGGGATTTGTGTACTTGTCCTTACCACCAAGTATCATCAAGATTGGGTGAAAAAATATTTGCTGGTATTTCGGAGACTCGTTATTTCTTAGAAGCTTGGCAACCCCTCTCAATGAAAGTGCTTTTCCACAGTCTGTGCCTGGGCTACTTGAATTGGAAACAAACCATAGAGAGAAAACTGAGAACTCCTTTATTTTGTTAAGTTTCAAAGAGCTACTAGAAACCATGTTGGATTTAGAGTTCCAAATTCATCTCTCTATATAGGAGAGAACAGAGTAAAACCTAAAAATAAAAACTGCTACTGAAAACGAACGCATCAATCTAGAAGAACAAAATTTGGTGAGTCTTGTGGGATTTGTGTACCAATCATTACCACCAAGTATCATCAAGATTGGGTGAAAAAATATTTGCTGGTATTTCGGAAACTTGTAATTTCTTGGAAGCTTGGCAACCCCTCTCAATGAAAGTGCTTTTCGACCGTCTGTGCCTAGGGCTACTTGAAGAGGAAACAAACAATAGAGACAAAACTGAGAACTCATTTATTTTGTCAAGTTTCAAAGAGCCACTACAAACCATGTTGGATTTAGAGTTCCAAATTCATTTATCTATATACGAGAGAACAGAGAGAACCCTAAACATATAAACTGCTACTGTAGAAGAACGCTTGAACCTAGAAGAACAAAATTTGGTGAGCCAAGTGGGATTTGTGTACTGATCATTACCACCAAGTATCATCAACCTTGGGTGAAAAAATATTTGCTGGTATTTTGTAAACTCGTAATTTCTTGGAAGCTTGGCAACCCCTCTCAATGAAAGTGCTTTTCATCGGTCTGTGCCTAGGGCTAATTGTAGAGAAAACAAACGATAGAGACAAAACTGAGAACTCCTTTATTGTGTCTAGTTTCAAAGAGCCACTACAAACCATGTTGGATTTAGAGTTTCAAATTCTTCTATCTATATAGCAGAAAACAGAGTGAAACCTAAACATAAAAACTGCTACTGTAGACGAACGTTTCAACCTGGAAGAACAAAATTTGGTGAGCCAAGTGGGATTTGTGTACTGATCATTACCACAAAGTATCATCAACAATGGGTGAAGAAAATATTTGCTGGTATTTCAGAAACTCGTAATTCCTTTGAAGCTTGGCAACCCATTCTCAATGAAAGTGCTTTTCCACAGTCAGTGCCTAGGGTTACTTACAGAGGAAACAATCCATAGAGAGAAAACTGAGACCTCCTTTATTTTGTCAAGTTTCAAAGAGCTACTACAAACCATATTGGATTTAGAGTTCCAAATTCATCTATCTATATAGGAGAGAACAGACTGAAACCTAAATATAAAAACTGCTACTGTAGACGAACGCTTCAACCTAGTAGAACAAAATTTGGTGAGTCTAGTGAAATTTGTGTATCGATCTTTCCACCAAGTATCATCCAGATTGGGTGAAAAAATATTTGCTGGTAATTCGGAAACTCGTTATTTTTTAGAAGCTTGTCAAACCCTCTCAAAGAAAGTGCTTTTCCACAGTCTCTGCTTAGGGCTACTTGAAACGGAAACAAATCATAGAGACAAAACTGAGAACTCCTTTATTTTGTCAAGTTTCAAAGAGCTACTACAAACCATGTTGGATTTAGAGTTCCAAATTCATCTATCTATATAGGAGAGAACAGAGTAAAACCTAAAAATAAAAACTGCTACTGTAGACGAATGCTTCAACCTAGAAGAACAAAATTTGGTGAGCCAAGTGGGATTTGTGTACCGATCTTCATCACCAAGTATCATCAAGATTGGGTGAAAAAATATTTGCTCGTATTTCGGAAAATCGTTATTTTTTAGAAGCTTGGCAACCCCTCTCAATGAAAGTGCTTTTCCACTGTCTGCGCCTAGTGCTACTTGAAGAGGAAATAAACCATAGAGAGAAAACTGAGAACTCCTTTATTTTGTCAAGTTTCAAAGAGCTACTACAAACCATGTTGGATTTAGAGTTCCAAATTCATCTATCTATATAGCAGAGAACAGAGTGAAACCTAAACATAAGAACTGCTACTGTAGACGAACGCTTCAACCTAGAAGAACAAAATTTGGTGAGCCAAGTGGGATTTGTGTACCGATCATTACCACCACGTATCATCAACATTGGGTGAAAAAATATCTGCTGGTATTTCGGAAACTCGTAATTTCTTGGAAGCTTGGCAACCCCTTTCAATGAAAGTGCTTTTCCACAGTCGGTGCCTAGGGCTAATTGAAGAGGAAACAAAAAATAGAGACAAAACTGAGAACTCCTTATTTTGTCAAGTTTCAAAGAGCTAATACAAACCATGTTGGATTTAGAGTTCCAAATTCATCTATCTATATAGCAGAGAACAGAGTGAAACCTAAATATAAAAACTGCTACTGTAGATGAACAATTCAAACTAGAAGAAGAGAATTTGGTAAGCCAAGTGGAATTTGTGTACCGATCATTACCACCAAGTATCATCAAGATGGGGTGAAAAAATATTTGCTGGTATTTCGGAAACTCGTTATTTCTTAGAAGTTTGGGAACAACTCTAAATGAAAGTGCTTTTCCACCGTCTATGCTTAGGGCTACTTGAAGAGAAAACAAACCATAGAGACAAAACTGAGAACTCCTTTATTTTGTCAAGTTTCAAAGAGCTACTACAAACCATGTTGGATTTAGAGTTCCAAATTTACCTATCTATATAGCAGAGAACAGAGTGAAACCTAAATATAAAAACTGCTACTGTAAACGAACGCTTCAACTTAGAAGAACAAAATTTAGTGAGCGAAGTGGGATTTGTTGACTTGTCATTACCAACACGTATCATAAAGATTGGGTGAAAAAATATTTGCTGCTATTTCGGAAAATCATAATTTCTAGGAAGCTTGGCAACCCCTCTCAATGAATGTGCTTTTCCACCGTCTGTGCCTAGGGCTACTTGAAGATGGACAAACCATAGAGACAAAACTGAGAACTCCTTCATTTTGTCAAGTTTCAAAGAGCCACTACGAACCATGTTGGATTTACAGTTCCAAATTCATCTATATATAGCAGAGAACAGAGTGAAACCTAAACATAAAAACTGCTACTGTAGACGAACCCTTCAACCTAGAAGAACAAAATTTGGTGAACCAAGTGGGATTTGTTTACTTTTCCTTACCACCAAGTTTCATCCAGATTGGGTGAAAAAATATTTGCTGGTATTTCGGAAACTGGTAATTTCTTGGAAGCTTGGCAACCCCTCTCAATGAAAGTGCTTTTCCACCTTCTGTGCCTAGGGCTACTTGAAGACGAAACAAACCATAGAGACAAAACTGAGAAGTCCTTTCTTTTGCAAAGTATCAAAGAGCCACTACAAAACATGTTGGATTTAGAGTTCCAAATTCATCTATCTATATACGAGAGAACAGAGTGAAATCTAAAAATAAAAACTGCTACTCTAAACGAACGCTTCAACCTAGAAGAACAAAATTTGGTGAGCCAAGTGGGATTTGTGGACTTGTCATTACCACCACGTATCATCAAGATTGGGTGAAAATATATTTGCGGGTATTTTGGAAACTCGTAATTTCTTGGAAGCTTGGCAAGTTTTCTCAATGAAAATGCTTTTCCACAGTCTCTGCTTGGGGCTACTTGAAGCGGAAACAAATCATAGAGACAAAACTGAGACCTCCTTTATTTTGTCAAGTTTCAAAGAGCTACTACAAACCATGTAGGATTTAGAGTTCCAAATTCATCTATCTATATAGGAGAGACAGAGTGAAACCTAAATATAAAAACTGCTACTGTAGACGAACGCTTCAACCTGGAAGAACAAAATTTGGTGAGCCAAGTGGGATTTGTGTACTGATCATTACCACCAAGAGTCATCAAGATTGTGAGATTAAATATTTGCTGGTATTTCGGAAACTCATAATTTCTTGGAAGCTTGGCAACCCCTCTCAATGAAAGTGCTTTTCCACAGTCAATGACTAGGGCTACTTAGAGAGGAAACAATCCATAGAAAAAAACTGAGACCTCCTTTATTTTGTCAAGTTTCAAAGAGCTACTACAAACCATGTTGGGTTTAGAGTTCCAAATTCATCTATCTATACAGGAGAGAATAGAGTGAAACCTAAAAATAAAAACTGCTGCTGTTAACGAACGCTTCAACCTAGAAGAACAAAATTTGGTGAGCCAAGTGGGATTTGTGGACTTGTCATTACCACCACGTATCATCAAGATTGGGTGAAAATATATTTGCTGGTATTTCGGAAACTCGTAATTTCTTGGAAGCTTGGCAAACCCTCTCAATGAAAGTGCTTTTCCACAGTCAGTGACTAGGTCTACTTAAAGAGGAAACAATCCATAGAGACAAAACAGAGAACTCCATTATTTTGTCAAGTTTCAAAGAGCTACTACAAACCATGTTGGATTTAGAGTTCCAAATTCATCTATCTATATAGCAGAGAACACAGTGAAACCTAAAAATAAAAACTGCTACTGTAAATGAACGCTGCAACCTAGAAGAACAAAATTTGGTGAGCCAAGAGGGATTTGTGAACTTGTAATTACCACCACGTATCATCAAGTTTGGGTGAAAATATATTTTCTGGTATTTCGGAAACTCGTAATTTCTTGGAAGCTTGGCAACCCCTCTCAATGAAAGTGCTTTTCCACAGTCTCTGCTTGGGGCTACTTGAAGCGGAAACAAATCATAGAGACAAAACAGAGAACTCCTTTATTTTGTCAAGTTTCAAAGAGCTAATACAAACCATGTTGGATTTAGAGTTCCAAATTCATCTATCTATATAGCAGAGAACAGAGTGAAACCTAAATATAAAAACTGCTACTGTAGATGAACAATTCAAACTAGAAGAACAGAATTTGGTAAGCCAAGTGGGATTTGTGTACCGATCATTAGCACCAAGTATCATCAAGATTGGGTGAAAAAATATTTGCTGGTATTTCGGAAACTCGTTATTTCTTAGAAGTTTGGGAACAACTCTCAATGAAAGTGCTTTTCCACCGTCTATGCTTAGGGCTACTTGAAGAGAAAACAAACCATAGAGACAAAACTGAGAACTCCTTTATTTTGTCAAGTTTCAAAGAGCTAGTACAAACCATGTTGGATTTAGAGTTCCAAATTTACCTATCTATATAGCAGAGAACAGAGTGAAACCTAAATATAAAAACTGCTACTGTAAACGAACGCTTCAACTTAGAAGAACAAAATTTAGTGAGCGAAGTGGGATTTGTGGACTTGTCATTACCAACACGTATCATAAAGATTGGGTGAAAAAATATTTGCTGCTATTTCGGAAAATCATAATTTCTAGGAAGCTTGGCAACCCCTCTCAATGAATGTGCTTTTCCACCGTCTGTGCCTAGGGCTACTTGAAGATGGACAAAAAAATAGAGACAAAACTGAGAACTCCTTCATTTTGTCAAGTTTCAAAGAGCCACTAAGAACCATGTTGGATTTACAGTTCCAAATTCATCTATATATAGCAGAGAACAGAGTGAAACCTAAACATAAAAACTGCTACTGTAGACGAACCCTTCAACCTAGAAGAACAAAATTTGGTGAACCAAGTGGGATTTGTTTACTTTTCCTTACCACCAAGTTTCATCCAGATTGGGTGAAAAAATATTTGCTGGTATTTCGGAAACTGGTAATTTCTTGGAAGCTTGGCAACCCCTCTCAATGAAAGTGCTTTTCCACCTTCTGTGCCTAGGGCTACTTGAAGACGAAACAAACCATAGAGACAAAACTGAGAAGTCCTTTCTTTTGCAAAGTATCAAAGAGCCACTACAAAACATGTTGGATTTAGAGTTCCAAATTCATCTATCTATATACGAGAGAACAGAGTGAAATCTAAAAATAAAAACTGCTACTCTAAACGAACGCTTCAACCTAGAAGAACAAAATTTGGTGAGCCAAGTGGGATTTGTGGACTTGTCATTACCACCACGTATCATCAAGATTGGGTGAAAATATATTTGCGGGTATTTTGGAAACTCGTAATTTCTTGGAAGCTTGGCAAGTTTTCTCAATGAAAATGCTTTTCCACAGTCTCTGCTTGGGGCTACAAGAAGCGGAAACAAATCATAGAGACAAAACTGAGACCTCCTTTATTTTGTCAAGTTTCAAAGAGCTACTACAAACCATGTTGGATTTAGAGTTCCAAATTCATCTATCTATATAGCAGAGAACACAGTGAAACCTAAAAATGAAAACTGCTACTGTAAATGAACGCTGCAACCTAGAAGAACAAAATTTGGTGAGCCAAGTGGGATTTGTGAACTTGTCATTACCACCACGTATCATCAAGATTGGATGAAAATATATTTTCTGTTATTTCGGAAACTCGTAATTTCTTGGAAGCTTGGCAACCCCTCTCAATGAAAGTGCTTTTCCACAGTCTCTGCTTGGGGCTACTTGAAGAGGAAACAAATCATAGAGACAAAACAGAGAACTCCTTTATTTTGTCAAGTTTCAAAAGCTACTACGAACCATATTGGATTTAGAGTTCCAAATTCATCTATCTATATAGGAGAGAACAGAGTAAAACCTAAAAATAAAAACTGCTACTCTATGCGAATGCTTCAACCTAGAAGAACAGAATTTGGTGAGCCAAGTGGGATTTGTGTACTTGTCCTTACCACCAAGTATCATCAAGATTGGGTGAAAAAATATTTGCTGGTATTTCGGAAACTCGTTATTTCTTAGAAGCTTGGCAACCCCTCTCAATGAAAGTGCTTTTCCACAGTCTGTGCCTGGGCTACTTGAATTGGAAACAAACCATAGAGAGAAAACTGAGAACTCCTTTATTTTGTTAAGTGTCAAAGAGCTACTACAAACCATGTTGGATTTATAGTCCAAATTCATCTATCTTATAGGAGAGAACAGAGTGAAACCTAAAAATAAAAATTGCTACAGAAAATGAACGGATCAACCTAGAAGAACAAAATTTGGTGAGTCTAGTGGGATTTGAGTACCGATAATTACCACCAAGTATCATCAAGATTGGGTGAAAAAAAATTTGCTGGTATTTCCGAAACTGGTAATTTCTTGGAAGCTTGGAAACCAATCTCACTGAAAGTGCTTTTCCACCGTCTGTGCCTAGGGCTACTTGAAGAGGAAACAAACCATAGAGACAAAACTGAGAAGTCATTTATTTTGTCAAGTTTCAAAGAGCCACTACAAAACATGTTGGATTTAGAGTTCCAAATTCATCTATCTATATACAAGAGAACAGAGTGAAATCTAAAAATAAAAACTGCTACTGTAAACAAACGCTTCAACCTAGAAGAACAAAATTTGTTGAGCCAAGTGGGATTTGTGGACTTGTCATTACCACCACGTATCATCAAGATTGGGTGAAAGTATATTTGCTGGTATTTCGGAAACTCGTTATTTCTTAGAAGCTTGGCAACCCCACTCAATGAAATTGCTTTTCCACAGTCTGTGCCTAGGACTACTTGAAGAGGAAACAAACCATAGAAACAAAACTGTGAACTCCTTTATTTTGTCAAGTATCAAAGAGCTACTACAAACCATGTTGGATTTAGAGTTCCAAATTCATCTAACTATATAGCAGAGAACAGAGTGAAACTTAAATATAAAAACTGCTACTGTAGATGAACGCTTCAATCTAGAAGAACAAAATTTGTTGAGCCAAGTGGGATTTGTGTACTGATCATTACCACCAAGTATCATCAAGATTGGGTGAAAAAATATTTGCTGCTATATCGGAAACATCGTAATTTCTTGGAAGCTATGCAACCCCTCTCAATGAAAGTGCTTTTCCACAGTCTCTGCTTAAGGCTACTTGAAGCGGAAACAAATCATAGAGACAAAACTGAGAACTCCTTTATTTTGTCAAGTTTCAAAGAGCTACTACAAACCATGTTGGATTTAGAGTTCCAAATTCATCTATCTATACAGGAGATAACAGAGTGAAAAATAAAAATAAAAAGTGCTACTGTAAACGAACGCTTCATCCTAGAAGAACAAAATTTGGTGAGCCAAGTGGGATTAGTGTACTGATCATTACCACCAAGTATCATCAACATTGGGTTAAAAAGTATTTTCTGGTATTTTGTAAACTCGTAATTTCTTGGAAGCTTGGCAACCCCTCTCAATGAAAGTGCTTTTCCACCGTCTGTGCCTAGGGCTAATTGAAGAGAAAACAAACCATAGAGACAAAACTGAGAACTCCTTTATTGTGTCAAGTTTCAAAGAGCCACTACAAACCATGTTGGATTTAGAGTTTCAAATTCTTCTATCTATATAGCAGAGAACAGAGTGAAACCTAAACATAAAAACTGCTACTATAGCCGAACGTTTCAACCTGGAAGAACAAAATTTGGTGAGCCAAGTGGGATTTGTGTACTGATCATTACCACCAAGTATCATCAACAATGGATGAAGAAAATATTTGCTGGTATTTCAGAAACTCGTAATTTCTTTGAAGCTTGGCAAGCCCTCTCAATGAAAGTGCTTTTCCACAGTCAGTGCCTAGAGCTACTTGAAGAGCAAACAATCCATAGAGAGAAAACTGAGACCTCCTTTATTTTGTCAAGTTTCAAAGAGCTACTACAAACCATATTGGATTTAGAGTTCCAAATTCATCTATCTATATAGGAGAGAACAGAGTAAAACCTAAAAATAAAAACTGCTACTGTAGACGAATGCTTCAACCCAGAAGAACAAAATTTGGTGAGCCAAGTGGGATTTGTGTACTTGTCCTTACCAACAAGTTTCATCAAGATTGGGTGAAAAAATATTTGCTGGTAATTCGGAAACTCGTTATTTCTTAGAAGCTTGGCAACACCTCTCAATGAAAGTGCTTTTCCACAGTCTAAGCTTAGGGCTACTTGAAGCGGAAACAAATCATAGGGACAAAACTGAGAACTCATTTATTTTGTCAAGTTTCAAAGAGCCAATACAAACCATGTTGGATTTAGAGTTCCAAAATCATCTACCTATATAGGAGAGAACAGAGTGAAACCTAAATATAAAAACTGCTACTGTAGACGAACGCTTCAATGTAGAAGAACAAATTTTGTTGAGCCAAGTGGGTTTTGTGTACCGATCATTACCACCAAGTATCGTCAACATTGGGTAAAAAAATATTTCCTGGTATTTCGGAAACTCGTTATTTCTTATTGCTTGGCAACCGCTCTGAATGAAAGTGCTTTTCCACCATCGGCGCCTAGGGCTAATTGAAGAGGAAACAAAAAATAGAGACAAAACTGAGAACTCCTTTCTTTTGTCAAGTTTCAAAGAGCTACTACAAACCATGTTGGATTCAGAGTTCCAGAATCATCTATCTATATAGCAGAGAACAGAGTGAAACCTAAATATAAAAACTGCTACTGTAGATGAACGCTTCAACCTAGAAGAACAAAATTTGTTGACCCAAGTGGGATTGGTGGACTTGTCATTACCTCCACGTATCATCAAGATTGGGTGAAAAAATATTTGCTGGTATTTCGGAAACTCGTAATTTCTTAGTATCTTGGCAACCCTTCTCAATGAAAGTGCTTTTCTATAGTCTCTGCGTAGGGCTACTTGAAGCGGAATCAAATCATAGAAACAAAACTGAGAACTCCTTTATTTTGTCAAGTTTCAAAGAGCCACTACAAACCAAGTTGGATTTAGAGTTCCAATTTCATCTATCTATATAGCAGAGAACAGAGTGAAACCTAAATATAAAAACTGCTACTGTAGACGAACGCTTCAACCTGTAAGAACAAAATTTGGTGAGCCAAGTGGGATTTGCGTACCGATCATTACCACCAAGTATCATCAAGATTGGGTGAAAATATATTTGCTGGTATTTCGGAAACTCGTTATTTCTTAGAAGCTTGGCAACCCCACTCAATGAAATTGCTTTTCCACAGTCTGTGCCTAGGACTACTTGAAGAGGAAACAAACCATTGAAACAAAACTGAGAAATCCTTTATTTTGTCAAGTGTCAAAGAGCTACTACAAACCATATTGGATTTAGAGTTCCAAATTCATCTATCTATATGGGAGAGAACAGAGTAAACGCTAAAAATAAAAACTGCTACTGCAGACGAATGCTTCAACCTAGAAGAACAAAATTCGGTGAGCCAAGTGAGATTTGTGTACTTGTTCTTACCACCAAGTATCATCAAGATTGGGTGAAAAAATATTTGCTGGTATTTCGGAAACTCGTTATTTCTTAGAAGCTTGGCAACCCCTCACACTGAAAGTGCTTTTCCACAGTCTGTGCTAGGGCACTTGAAGAGGAAACAAACCATGGAAACAAAACTGAGAACTCCTTTATTTTGTCAAGTTTCAAAGAGCTACTACAAACCATGTTGGATTTAGAGTTCCAAATTCATCTATCTATATAGGAGAGAACAGAGTGAAACCTAAATATAAAAACTGCTACTGCATACGTACGCTTCAATCTAGAAGAACAAAATTTGGTGAGCCAAGTGGGTTTTGTGTACTGATCATTACCACCAAGTATCATTAACATTGGGCGAAAAAATATTTGCTAGTATTTCGGAATCTCGTTATTTCTTAGAAGCTTGGCAACCCCTCTAAATGAAAGTGCTCTTCAACAGTCTCTGCTTAGGGCTACTTGAAGCAAAAACAAATCTTGGAGACAAAACTGAGAACTCTTTATTTTGTCACGTTTCAAAGAGCTACTACAAACCATATTGGATTTAGAGTTCCAAATTCATCTATCCATATAGGAGAGAACAGAGTGAAAACTAAATATAAAAACTGCTACTGTACACGAACGCTTCAACCTGGAAGAACATAATTTGGTGAGCTAAGTGGGATTTGTGTACTGATCTTCACCACCAAGTATCATCAAGATTGGGTGAAAAAATATTTGCTGGTATTTCGGAAACTCGTAATTTCTTGGAAGGTTGGCACCCCCTTTCAATGAAAGTGCTTTTCCACAGTCTCTGCTTAGGGCTACATGAGGCGGAAGCAAATCTAGAGACAAAACTGAGAACTCCTTTACTTTGTCAAGTTTCAAAGAGCTACTACAAACCATATTGGATTTAGAATTCCAAATTCATCTATCTATATAGGAGAGACAGAGTGAAACCTAAATATAAAAACTGCTACTGTAGACGAATGCTTCAACCTAGAAGAACAAAATTTGGTGAGCCAAGTGGGATTTGTGTACTGATCATTACCACCAACTGTCATCAAGATTGTGAGAAAAATTATTTGCTGGTATTTCTGAAACTCGTTATTTCTTAGAAGCTTGGCTACCCCTCTCAATGAAAGTGCTTTTCCACCGTCTGTGCCTAGGACTACTTGAAGAGGAAACAAACCATAGAAACAAAACTGAGAGCTCCTTTATTTTGTCAATTTTCAAAGAGCTACTACAAACCATGTTCGATTTAGAGTGCCAAATTCATCTATCTATATAGGAGAGAACAGAGTGAAACCTAAATATAAAAACTGCTACTGTAGACGAACGCTTCAATCTAGAAGAACAAAATTTGGTGAGCCAAGTGGGTTTTGAGTACTGATGATTACCACCAAGTATCATCAACATTGGGTGAAAAAACATTTGCTGGTATTTCGGAAACTCGTTATTTCTTAGAAGCTTGGCAACCCCTGTCAATGAAAGTGCTTTTCCACCGTCGGTGCCTAGGACTAATTGAAGAGGAAACAAACCATAGAGAAAAAACTGAGAACTCCTTTCTTTTGTCAAGTTTCAAAAAGCTAATACAAATCATGTTGGATTTAGAGTTCCAAATTCATCTACCTATATAGCAGAGAACAGAGTGAAACCCAAATATAAAAACTGCTACTGTAGATGAACGCTTCAACCTAGAAGAACAAAATTTTTGAGCCCAGTGGGATGTGTGTACTGATCATTACCACCAAGTATCATCAAGATTGGGTGAAAAAATATTTGCTGCTATTTCGGAAACATCATAATTTCTTGGAAGCTTTTCAGTCCCTCTCAATTAAAGTGCTTTTCCACCGTCTGTGCCTAGGGCTACTTGAAGAAAAAACAAACCATAGAGACAAAACTGAGAACTCCTTTATTTTGTCAAGTTTCAAAGAGCTACTACAAACCATGTTGGATTTAGAGTTCCAAATTCATCTATCTATATAGCAGAGAACACAGTGAAACCTAAAAATAAAAACTGCTACTGTAAATGAACGCTGCAACCTAGAAGAACAAAATTTGGTGAGCCAAGTGGGATTTGTGAACTTGTAATTACCACCACGTATCATCAAGTTTGGGTGAAAATATATTTTCTGGTATTTCGGAAACTCGTAATTTCTTGGAAGCTTGGCAACCCCTCTCAATGAAAGTGCTTTTCCACAGTCTATGAATGGGGCTACTTGAAGCGGAAACAAATCATAGAGACAAAAAAGAGAACTCCTTTATTTTGTCAAGTTTCAAAGAGCTAATACAAACCATGTTGGATTTAGAGTTCCAAATTCATCTATCTATATAGCAGAGAACAGAGTGAAACCTAAATATAAAAACTGCTACTGTAGATGAACAATTCAAACTAGAAGAACAGAATTTGGTAAGCCAAGTGGGATTTGTGTACCGATCATTAGCACCAAGTATCATCAAGATTGGGTGAAAAAATATTTGCTGGTATTTCGGAAACTCGTTATTTCTTAGAAGTTTGGGAACAACTCTCAATGAAAGTGCTTTTCCACCATCTATGCTTAGGGCTACTTGAAGAGAAAACAAACCATAGAGACAAAACTGAGAACTTTTTTATTTTGTCAAGTTTCAAAGAGCTACTACAAACCATGTTGGATTTAGAGTTCCAAATTTACCTATCTATATAGCAGAGAACAGAGTGAAACCTAAATATAAAAACTGCTACTGTAAACGAACGCTTCAACTTAGAAGAACAAAATTTAGTGAGCGAAGTGGGATTTGTGGACTTGTCATTACCAACACGTATCATAAAGATTGGGTGAAAAAATATTTGCTGCTTTTTCGGAAAATCATAATTTCTAGGAAGCTTGGCAACCCCTCTCAATGAATGTGCTTTTCCACCGTCTGTGCCTAGGGCTACTTGAAGATGGACAAACCATAGAGACAAAACTGAGAACTCCTTCATTTTGTCAAGTTTCAAAGAGCCACTACGAACCATGTTGGATTTACAGTTCCAAATTCATCTATATATAGCAGAGAACAGAGTGAAACCTAAACATAAAAACTGCTACTGTAGACGAACCCTTCAACCTAGAAGAACAAAATTTGGTGAACCAAGTGGGATTTGTTTACTTTTCCTTACCACCAAGTTTCATCCAGATTGGGTGAAAAAATATTTGCTGGTATTTTGGAAACTGGTAATTTCTTGGAAGCTTGGCAACCCCTCTCAATGAAAGTGCTTTTTCACCTTCTGTGCCTAGGGCTACTTGAAGACGAAACAAACCATAGAGACAAAACTGAGAAGTCCTTTCTTTTGCAAAGTATCAAAGAGCCACTACAAAACATGTTGGATTTAGAGTTCCAAATTCATCTATCTATATACGAGAGAACAGAGTGAAATCTAAAAATAAAAACTGCTACTCTAAACGAACGCTTCAACCTAGAAGAACAAAATTTGGTGAGCCAAGTGGGATTTGTGGACTTGTCATTACCACCACATATCATCAAGATTGGGTGAAAATATATTTGCGGGTATTTTGGAAACTCGTAATTTCTTGGAAGCTTGGCAAGTTTTCTCAATGAAAATGCTTTTCCACAGTCTCTGCTTAGGGCTACATGAAGCGGAAACAAATCATAGAGACAAAACTGAGACCTCCTTTATTTTGTCAAGTTTCAAAGAGCTACTACAAACCATGTACGATTTAGAGTTCCATATTCATCTATCTATATAGGAGAGACAGAGTGAAACCTAAATATAAAAACTGCTACTGTAGACGAACGCTTCAACCTGGAAGAACAAAATTTGGTGAGCCCAGTGGGATTTGTGTACTGATCATTACCACCAAGAGTCATCAAGATTGTGAGAATAAATATTTGCTGGTATTTCGGAAACTCATAATTTCTTGGAAGCTTGGAAACCCCTCTCAATGAAAGTGCTTTTCCACAGTCAGTGACTAGGGCTACTTAGAGAGGAAACAATCCATAGAAAAAAACTGAGACCTCCTTTAGTTTGTCAAGTTTCAAAGAGCTACTACAAACCATGTTGGGGTTAGAGTTCCAAATTCATCTATCTATACAGGAGAGAATAGAGTGAAACCTAAAAATAAAAACTGCTACTGTTAACGAACGCTTCAAACTAGAAGAACAAAATTTGGTGAGCCAAGTGGGATTTGTGGAGTCGTCATTACCACCACGTATCATCAAGATTGGGTAAAAATATATTTGCTGGTATTTCGGAAACTCGTAATTTCTTGGAAGCTTGGCAAACCCTCTCAATGAAAGTGCTTTTCCACAGTCAGTGACTAGGTCTACTTAAAGAGGAAACAATCCATAGAGACAAAACTGAGAACTCCATTATTTTGTCAAGTTTCAAAGAGCTACTACAAACCATGTTGGATTTAGAGTTCCAAATTCATCTATCTATATAGCAGAGAACACAGTGAAACCTAAAATAAAAACTGCTACTGTAAATGAACGCTGCAACCTAGAAGAACAAAATTTGGTGAGCCAAGTGGGATTTGTGAACTTGTCATTACCACCACGTATCATCAAGATTGGGTGAAAATATATTTTCTGGTATTTCGGAAACTCGTAATTTCTTGGAAGCTTGGCAACCCCTCTCAATGAAAGTGCTTTTCCACAGTCTCTGCTTGGGGCTACTTGAAGCGGAAAAAAATCATAGAGACAAAACAGAGAACTCCTTTATTTTGTCAAGTTTCAAAAGCTACTACAAACCATATTGGATTTAGAGGTCCAAATTCATCTATCTATATAGGAGAGAACAGAGTAAAACCTAAAAATAAAAACTGCTACTCTATGCGAATGCTTCAACCTAGAAGAACAGAATTTGGTGAGCCAAGTGGGATTTGTGTACTTGTCCTTACCACCAAGTATCATCAAGATTGGGTGAAAGTATATTTGCTGGTATTTCGGAAACTCGTTATTTCTTAGAAGCTTGGCAACCCCACTCAATGAAATTGCTTTTCCACAGTCTGTGCCTAGGACTACTTGAAGAGGAAACAAACCATAGAAACAAAACTGTGAACTCCTTTATTTTGTCAAGTATCAAAGAGCTACTACAAACCATGTTGGATTTAGAGTTCCAAATTCATCTACCTATATAGCAGAGAACAGAGTGAAACTTAAATATAAAAACTGCTAATGTAGATGAACGCTTCAACCTAGAAGAACAAAATTTGTTGAGCCAAGTGGGATTTGTGTACTGATCATTACCACCAAGTATCATCAAGATTGGGTGAAAAAATATTTGCTGCTATATCGGAAACATCGTAATTTCTTGGAAGCTATGCAACCCCTCTCAATGAAAGTGCTTTTCCACAGTCTCTGCTTAAGGCTACTTGAAGCGGAAACAAATCATAGAGACAAAACTGAGAACTCCTTTATTTTGTCAATTTCAAAGAGCTACTACAAACCATGTTGGATTTAGAGTTCCAAATTCAACTATCTATATAGGAGAGAACAGAGTGAAAAATAAAAATAAAAAGTGCTACTGTAAACGAACGCTTCATCCTAGAATAACAAAATTTGGTGAGCCAAGTGGGATTTGTGGACTTGTCATTACCACCACGTATCATCAAGATTGGGTGAAAAAATATTTGCTGGTATTTCGGAAACTCGTAATTTCTTGGAAGCTTGGCAACCCCTCTCAATGAAAGTGCTTTTCCACCGTCTGTGGCTAGGGCTACTTGAAGAGGAAACAAACCATAGAGACAACACTGAGAACACCTTTATTTTGTCAAGTTTCAAAGAGCCACTACAAACCATGTTGGATTTAGGGTTCCAAATTCATCTATCTATATACGAGAGAACAGAGTGAACAGTAAACATATAAACTGCTACTGTAGAAGAACGCTTCAACCTAGAAGAACAAAATTTGGTGAGCCAAGTGGGATTAGTGTACTGATCATTACCACCAAGTATCATCAACATTGGGTTAAAAAGTATTTTCTGGTATTTTGTAAACTCGTAATTTCTTGGAAGCTTGTCAACCCCTCTCAATGAAAGTGCTTTTCCACCGTCTGTGCCTAGGGCTAATTGAAGAGAAAACAAACCATAGAGACAAAACTGAGAACTCCTTTATTGTGTCAAGTTTCAAAGAGCCACTACAAACCATGTTGGATTTAGAGTTTCAAATTCTTCTATCTATATAGCAGAGAACAGAGTGAAACCTAAACATAAAAACTGCTACTATAGCCGAACGTTTCAACCTGGAAGAACAAAATTTGGTGAGCCAAGTGGGATTTGTGCACTGATCATTAACACCAAGTATCATCAACAATGGGTGAAGAAAATATTTGCTGGTATTTCAGAAACTCGTAATTTCTTTGAAGCTTCGCAAGCCCTCTCAATGAAAGTGCTTTTCCACAGTCAGTGCCTAGAGCTACTTACAGAGGAAACAATCCATAGAGAGAAAACTGAGACCTCCTTTATTTTGTCAAGTTTCAAAGAGCTACTACAAACCATTTTGGATTTAGAGTTCCAAATTCATCTATCTATATAGGAGAGAACAGAGTGAAACCTAAATATAAAAACTGCTACTGTAGACGAACGCTTCAACCTAGAAGAACAAAATTTGGTGAGTCAAGTGAAATTTGTGTATCGATCTTCACCACCAAGTGTCATCCAGATTGGGTGAAAAAATATTTGCTGGTAATTCGGAAACTCGTTAATTTTTAGAAGCTTGGCAAACCCTCTCAATGAAAGTGCTTTTCCACAGTCTCTGCTTAGGGCTACTTGAAGCGGAAACAAATAATAGGGACAAAACTGAGAACTCATTTATTTTGTCAAGTTTCAAAGAGCTAATACAAACAATGTTGGATTTAGAGTTCCAAATTCATCTATCTATATAGGAGAGAACAGAGTAAAACCTAAAAATAAAAACTGCTACTGTAGACGAATGCTTCAACCAAGAAGAACAAAATTTGGTGAGCCAAGTGGGATTTGTTTACTTGTCCTTACCACCAAGTTTCATCAAGATTGAGTGAAAAAATATTTTCTGGTATTTCGGAAACTCGTTATTTGTTAGAAGCTTGGCAACCCCTCTCAATGAAAGTGCTTTTCCACAGTCTGAGCCTAGGGCTACTTGAAGAGGAAACAAATCATAGAGACAAAACTGAGAACTCCTTTATTTTGTCAAGTTTCAAAGAGCTAATACAAACAATGTTGGATTTAGAATTCCAAATTCATCTATCTATATAGGAGAGAACAGAGTAAAACCTAAAAATAAAAACTGCTACTGTAGACGAATGCTTCAACCTAGAAGAACAAAATTTGGTGAGCCAAGTGGGATTTGTGTACTTGTCCTTACCACCAAGTTTCATCCAGATTGGGTGAAAAAATATTTGCTGGTATTTTGGAAACTGGTAATTTCTTGGAAGCTTGGCAACCCCTCTCAATGAAAGTGCTTTTTCACCTTCTGTGCCTAGGGCTACTTGAAGACGAAACAAACCATAGAGACAAAACTGAGAAGTCCTTTCTTTTGCAAAGTATCAAAGAGCCACTACAAAACATGTTGGATTTAGAGTTCCAAATTCATCTATCTATATACGAGAGAACAGAGTGAAATCTAAAAATAAAAACTGCTACTCTAAACGAACGCTTCAACCTAGAAGAACAAAATTTGGTGAGCCAAGTGGGATTTGTGGACTTGTCATTACCACCACATATCATCAAGATTGGGTGAAAATATATTTGCGGGTATTTTGGAAACTCGTAATTTCTTGGAAGCTTGGCAAGTTTTCTCAATGAAAATGCTTTTCCACAGTCTCTGCTTAGGGCTACATGAAGCGGAAACAAATCATAGAGACAAAACTGAGACCTCCTTTATTTTGTCAAGTTTCAAAGAGCTACTACAAACCATGTACGATTTAGAGTTCCATATTCATCTATCTATATAGGAGAGACAGAGTGAAACCTAAATATAAAAACTGCTACTGTAGACGAACGCTTCAACCTGGAAGAACAAAATTTGGTGAGCCCAGTGGGATTTGTGTACTGATCATTACCACCAAGAGTCATCAAGATTGTGAGAATAAATATTTGCTGGTATTTCGGAAACTCATAATTTCTTGGAAGCTTGGAAACCCCTCTCAATGAAAGTGCTTTTCCACAGTCAGTGACTAGGGCTACTTAGAGAGGAAACAATCCATAGAAAAAAACTGAGACCTCCTTTAGTTTGTCAAGTTTCAAAGAGCTACTACAAACCATGTTGGGGTTAGAGTTCCAAATTCATCTATCTATACAGGAGAGAATAGAGTGAAACCTAAAAATAAAAACTGCTACTGTTAACGAACGCTTCAAACTAGAAGAACAAAATTTGGTGAGCCAAGTGGGATTTGTGGAGTCGTCATTACCACCACGTATCATCAAGATTGGGTAAAAATATATTTGCTGGTATTTCGGAAACTCGTAATTTCTTGGAAGCTTGGCAAACCCTCTCAATGAAAGTGCTTTTCCACAGTCAGTGACTAGGTCTACTTAAAGAGGAAACAATCCATAGAGACAAAACTGAGAACTCCATTATTTTGTCAAGTTTCAAAGAGCTACTACAAACCATGTTGGATTTAGAGTTCCAAATTCATCTATCTATATAGCAGAGAACACAGTGAAACCTAAAATAAAAACTGCTACTGTAAATGAACGCTGCAACCTAGAAGAACAAAATTTGGTGAGCCAAGTGGGATTTGTGAACTTGTCATTACCACCACGTATCATCAAGATTGGGTGAAAATATATTTTCTGGTATTTCGGAAACTCGTAATTTCTTGGAAGCTTGGCAACCCCTCTCAATGAAAGTGCTTTTCCACAGTCTCTGCTTGGGGCTACTTGAAGCGGAAAAAAATCATAGAGACAAAACAGAGAACTCCTTTATTTTGTCAAGTTTCAAAAGCTACTACAAACCATATTGGATTTAGAGGTCCAAATTCATCTATCTATATAGGAGAGAACAGAGTAAAACCTAAAAATAAAAACTGCTACTCTATGCGAATGCTTCAACCTAGAAGAACAGAATTTGGTGAGCCAAGTGGGATTTGTGTACTTGTCCTTACCACCAAGTATCATCAAGATTGGGTGAAAGTATATTTGCTGGTATTTCGGAAACTCGTTATTTCTTAGAAGCTTGGCAACCCCACTCAATGAAATTGCTTTTCCACAGTCTGTGCCTAGGACTACTTGAAGAGGAAACAAACCATAGAAACAAAACTGTGAACTCCTTTATTTTGTCAAGTATCAAAGAGCTACTACAAACCATGTTGGATTTAGAGTTCCAAATTCATCTACCTATATAGCAGAGAACAGAGTGAAACTTAAATATAAAAACTGCTAATGTAGATGAACGCTTCAACCTAGAAGAACAAAATTTGTTGAGCCAAGTGGGATTTGTGTACTGATCATTACCACCAAGTATCATCAAGATTGGGTGAAAAAATATTTGCTGCTATATCGGAAACATCGTAATTTCTTGGAAGCTATGCAACCCCTCTCAATGAAAGTGCTTTTCCACAGTCTCTGCTTAAGGCTACTTGAAGCGGAAACAAATCATAGAGACAAAACTGAGAACTCCTTTATTTTGTCAATTTCAAAGAGCTACTACAAACCATGTTGGATTTAGAGTTCCAAATTCAACTATCTATATAGGAGAGAACAGAGTGAAAAATAAAAAT
Source organism: Callospermophilus lateralis (assembly GCF_048772815.1). Taxonomy (NCBI): domain Eukaryota; kingdom Metazoa; phylum Chordata; class Mammalia; order Rodentia; family Sciuridae; genus Callospermophilus; species Callospermophilus lateralis. The sequence goes on from NW_027513607.1 coordinate 24,645, forward strand.
AAAAAGTGCTACTGTAAACGAACGCTTCATCCTAGAATAACAAAATTTGGTGAGCCAAGTGGGATTTGTGGACTTGTCATTACCACCACGTATCATCAAGATTGGGTGAAAAAATATTTGCTGGTATTTCGGAAACTCGTAATTTCTTGGAAGCTTGGCAACCCCTCTCAATGAAAGTGCTTTTCCACCGTCTGTGGCTAGGGCTACTTGAAGAGGAAACAAACCATAGAGACAACACTGAGAACACCTTTATTTTGTCAAGTTTCAAAGAGCCACTACAAACCATGTTGGATTTAGGGTTCCAAATTCATCTATCTATATACGAGAGAACAGAGTGAACAGTAAACATATAAACTGCTACTGTAGAAGAACGCTTCAACCTAGAAGAACAAAATTTGGTGAGCCAAGTGGGATTAGTGTACTGATCATTACCACCAAGTATCATCAACATTGGGTTAAAAAGTATTTTCTGGTATTTTGTAAACTCGTAATTTCTTGGAAGCTTGTCAACCCCTCTCAATGAAAGTGCTTTTCCACCGTCTGTGCCTAGGGCTAATTGAAGAGAAAACAAACCATAGAGACAAAACTGAGAACTCCTTTATTGTGTCAAGTTTCAAAGAGCCACTACAAACCATGTTGGATTTAGAGTTTCAAATTCTTCTATCTATATAGCAGAGAACAGAGTGAAACCTAAACATAAAAACTGCTACTATAGCCGAACGTTTCAACCTGGAAGAACAAAATTTGGTGAGCCAAGTGGGATTTGTGCACTGATCATTAACACCAAGTATCATCAACAATGGGTGAAGAAAATATTTGCTGGTATTTCAGAAACTCGTAATTTCTTTGAAGCTTCGCAAGCCCTCTCAATGAAAGTGCTTTTCCACAGTCAGTGCCTAGAGCTACTTACAGAGGAAACAATCCATAGAGAGAAAACTGAGACCTCCTTTATTTTGTCAAGTTTCAAAGAGCTACTACAAACCATTTTGGATTTAGAGTTCCAAATTCATCTATCTATATAGGAGAGAACAGAGTGAAACCTAAATATAAAAACTGCTACTGTAGACGAACGCTTCAACCTAGAAGAACAAAATTTGGTGAGTCAAGTGAAATTTGTGTATCGATCTTCACCACCAAGTGTCATCCAGATTGGGTGAAAAAATATTTGCTGGTAATTCGGAAACTCGTTAATTTTTAGAAGCTTGGCAAACCCTCTCAATGAAAGTGCTTTTCCACAGTCTCTGCTTAGGGCTACTTGAAGCGGAAACAAATAATAGGGACAAAACTGAGAACTCATTTATTTTGTCAAGTTTCAAAGAGCTAATACAAACAATGTTGGATTTAGAGTTCCAAATTCATCTATCTATATAGGAGAGAACAGAGTAAAACCTAAAAATAAAAACTGCTACTGTAGACGAATGCTTCAACCAAGAAGAACAAAATTTGGTGAGCCAAGTGGGATTTGTTTACTTGTCCTTACCACCAAGTTTCATCAAGATTGAGTGAAAAAATATTTTCTGGTATTTCGGAAACTCGTTATTTGTTAGAAGCTTGGCAACCCCTCTCAATGAAAGTGCTTTTCCACAGTCTGAGCCTAGGGCTACTTGAAGAGGAAACAAATCATAGAGACAAAACTGAGAACTCCTTTATTTTGTCAAGTTTCAAAGAGCTAATACAAACAATGTTGGATTTAGAATTCCAAATTCATCTATCTATATAGGAGAGAACAGAGTAAAACCTAAAAATAAAAACTGCTACTGTAGACGAATGCTTCAACCTAGAAGAACAAAATTTGGTGAGCCAAGTGGGATTTGTGTACTTGTCCTTACCAACAAGTTTCATCAAGATTGGGTGAAAAAATATTTCCTGGTATTTCGGAAACTCGTTATTTCTTAGAAGCTTGGCAACACCTCTCAATGAAAGTGCTTTTCCACAGTCTGAGCCTAGGGCTACTTGAAGAGGAAACAAATCATAGAGACAAAACTGAGAACTCCTTTATTTTGTCAAGTTTCAAAGAGACACTACAAACCATGTTGGATTTAGAGTTCCAAATTCATCTATCTATATAGCAGAGAACAGAGTGAAACCTATACATAAAAACTGCTACTGTAGACGAACGCTTCAACCTAGAAGAACAAAATTTGGTGAGCCGAGTGGGATTTGTGTACTGATCATTACCACCAAGTATCATCAAGATTGGGTGAAAAAATATTGGCTGGTATTTCAGAAACTCGTTATTTCTTAGAAGCTTGGTAACCCCACTCAATGAAAGTGCTTTTCCACAGTCTGTGCCTAGGACTACTTGAAGAAGAAACAAACGATAGAAACAAAACTGAGAACTCCTTTATTTTGTCACGTTTCAAAGAGCTACTACAAACCATGTTGGATTTAGAGTTCCAAAATCATCTACCTATATAGGAGAGAACAGAGTGAAACCTAAATATAAAAACTGCTACTGTAGTCGAACGCTTCAATGTAGAAGAACAAATTTTGTTGAGCCAAGTGTGTTTTGTGTACTGATCATTACCACCAAGTATCATCAACATTGGGTAAAAAAATATTTTCTGGTATTTCGGAAACACGTTATTTCTTATTGCTTGGCAACCCCTCTGAATGAAAGTGCTTTTCCACCGTCGGCGCCTAGGGCTAATTGAAGAGGAAACAAATAATAGCGACAAAACTGAGAACTCCTTTCTTTTGTCAAGTTTCAAAGAGCTACTACAAACCATGTTGGATTCAGAGTTCCAAAATCATCTATCTATATAGCAGAGAACAGAGTGAAACCTAAATATAAAAACTGCTACTGTAGATGAACGCTTCAACCTAGAAGAACAAAATTTGTTGACCCAAGTGGGATTGGTGGACTTGTCATTACCTCCACGTATCATCAAGATTGGGTGAAAAAATATTTGCTGGTATTTCGGAAACTCGTAATTTCTTAGTATCTTGGCAACCCTTCTCAATGAAAGTGCTTTTCTATAGTCTCTGCGTAGGGCTACTTGAAGCGGAATCAAATCATAGAAACAAAACTGAGAACTCCTTTATTTTGTCAAGTTTCAAAGAGCCACTACAAACCAAGTTGGATTTAGAGTTCCAATTTCATCTATCTATATAGCAGAGAACAGAGTGAAACCTAAATATAAAAACTGCTACTGTAGACGAACGCTTCAACCTGGAAGAACAAAATTTGGTGAGCCAAGTGGGATTTGCGTACCGATCATTACCACCAAGTATCATCAAGATTGGGTGAAAATATATTTGCTGGTATTTCGGAAACTCGTTATTTCTTAGAAGCTTGGCAACCCCACTCAATGAAATTGCTTTTCCACAGTCTGTGCCTAGGACTACTTGAAGAGGAAACAAACCATTGAAACAAAACTGAGAAATCCTTTATTTTGTCAAGTGTCAAAGAGCTACTACAAACCATATTGGATTTAGAGTTCCAAATTCATCTATCTATATGGGAGAGAACAGAGTAAACGCTAAAAATAAAAACTGCTACTGTAGACGAATGCTTCAACCTAGAAGAACAAATTTCGGTGAGCCAAGTGGGATTTGTGTACTTGTCCTTACCACCAAGTATCATCAAGATTGGGTGAAAAAATATTTGCTGGTATTTCGGAAACTCGTTATTTCTTAGAAGCTTGGCAACCCTTCACAATGAAAGTGCTTTTCCACAGTCTGTGCTAGGGCACTTGAAGAGGAAACAAACCATGGAAACAAAACTGAGAACTCCTTTATTTTGTCAAGTTTCAAAGAGCTACTACAAACCATGTTGGATTTAGAGTTCCAAATTCATCTATCTATATAGGAGAGAACAGAGTGAAACCTAAATATAAAAACTGCTACTGTACACGAACGCTTCAACCTGGAAGAACATAATTTGGTGAGCTAAGTGGGATTTGTGTACTGATCTTCACCACCAAGTATCATCAAGATTGGGTGAAAAAATATTTGCTGGTATTTCGGAAACTCGTAATTTCTTGGAAGGATGGCACCCCCTTTCAATGAAAGTGCTTTTCCACAGTCTCTGCTTAGGGCTACATGAGGCGGAAGCAAATCTAGAGACAAAACTGAGAACTCCTTTACTTTGTCAAGTTTCAAAGAGCTACTACAAACCATATTGGATTTAGAATTCCAAATTCATCTATCTATATAGGAGAGACAGAGTGAAACCTAAATATAAAAAGTGCTACTGTTGACGAATGCTTCAACCTAGAAGAACAAAATTTGGTGTGCTAAGTGGGATTTGTCTACTGATCATTACCACCAACTGTCATCAAGATTGTGAGAAAAATTATTTGCTGGTATTTCAGAAACTCGTTATTTCTTAGAAGCTTGGCTACCCCTCTCAATGAAAGTGCTTTTCCACAGTCTGTGCCTAGGACTACTTGAAGAGGAAACAAACCATATAAACAAAACTGAGAGCTCCTTTATTATGTCAATTTTCAAAGAGCTACTACAAACCATGTTCGATTTAGAGTGCCAAATTCATCTATCTATATAGGAGAGAACAGAGTGAAACCTAAATATAAAAACTGCTACTGTAGACGAACGCTTCAATCTAGAAGAACAAAATTTGGTGAGCCAAGTGGGTTTTGAGTACTGATGATTACCACCAAGTATCATCAACATTGGGTGAAAAAACATTTGCTGGTATTTCGGAAACTCGTTATTTCTTAGAAGCTTGGCAACCCCTGTCAATGAAAGTGCTTTTCCACCGTCGGTGCCTAGGACTAATTGAAGAGGAAACAAACCATAGAGAAAAAACTGAGAACTCCTTTCTTTTGTCAAGTTTCAAAGAGCTAATACAAATCATGTTGGATTTAGAGTTCCAAATTCATCTACCTATATAGCAGAGAACAGAGTGAAACCCAAATATAAAAACTGCTACTGTAGATGAACGCTTCAACCTAGAAGAACAAAATTTTTGAGCCCAGTGGGATGTGTGTACTGATCATTACCACCAAGTATCATCAAGATTGGGTGAAAAAATATTTGCTGCTATTTCGGAAACATCATAATTTCTTGGAAGCTTTTCAGTCCCTCTCAATTAAAGTGCTTTTCCACCGTCTTTGCCTAGGGCTACTTGAAGAAAAAACAAACCATAGAGACAAAACTGAGAACTCCTTTATTTTGTCAAGTTTCAAAGAGCTACTACAAACCATGTTGGATTTAGAGTTCCAATTCATCTATCTATATAAGAGAGAACAGAGTGAAACCTAAAAATAAAAACTGCTACTGTAAACGAACGCTTCAACCAGAAGAACAAAATTTGGTGAGCCAAGTGGGATTTGTGGACTTGTCATTACCACCACGTATCATCAATATTGGGTGAAAAAATATTTGCTGGTATTTCAGAAACTCGTAATTTCTTGGAAGCTTCGCAACCACTCTCAATGAAAGTGCTTTTCAACAGTCTCTGCTTAGGGCTACTTGAAGCGGAAACACATAATAGAGACAAAACGGAAAACTCCTTTATTTTGTCAAGTTTCAAAGAGCTACTACAAACCATATTGGATTTAGAGTTCCAAATTCATCTATCTATATAGGAGAGAACAGAGTGAAACCTAAATATAAAAACTGCTACTGTAGACGAACGCTTCAACCTAGAAGAACAAAATTTGGTGAGCCAAGTGGGATATGTGTACCGATCTTCACCACCAAGTATCATCAAGATTGGGTGAAAAAATATTTGCTGGTAATTAGGAAACTCCTTATTTCTTAGAAGCTTGGCAACCCCTCTCAATGAAAGTGCTTTTCCAAAGTCTCTGCTTAGTGCTACTTGAAGCGGAAACAAATCATAGAGACAAAACTGAGAACCCTTTATTTTGTCAAGTTTCAAAGAGCTACTACAAACCAAGTTGGATTTACATTGCCAAATTCATCTATCTATATAGGAGACAACAGAGTAAAACCTAAAAATAAAAACTGGTACTGTAGACGAATGCTTCAACCTAGAGGAACAGAATTTGGTGAGCCAATTGGGATTTGTGTACTTGTCCTTACCACCAAGTATCATCAAGATTGGGTGAAAAAACATTTGCTGGTATATCGGAAACTCGTTATTTCTTAGAAGCTTGGCAACCCCTCTCAATGAAAGTCCTCTTCCACAGTCTCTGCCAGGGCTACATGAAGAGGAATCAAACCATAGAGAGAAAAATGAGAACTCCTTTATTTTGTCAAGTTTCAAAGAGCTACTAAACACCTTGTTGGATTTAGAGTTGGAATTCATCTATCTATATAGGAGAGAACAGAGTGAAACCTAAAAATAAAAACTGCTACTGAAACGAACGCATCAACCTAGAAGAACAAAATTTGGTGAGTCAAGTGGGATTTGTGTACTGATCATTACCACCAAGTATCATCAAGATTGGGTGAAAAAATATTTTCTGGTATTTGGGAAACTGGTAATTTCTTGGAAGCTTGGCAACCTCTCTCAATGAAAGTGCTTTTCCACCGACTGTGCCTAGGTCTAGTTGAAGAGGAAACAAAACATAGAGAGAAAATTGAGAACTCCTTTATTTTGTCAAGTTTCAAAGAGCCACTACAAACCATGTTGGATTTAGAGTTCCAAATTCATCTACATATATACGAGAGAACAGAGTGAAACCTAAACATAAAAACTGCTACTGTAGATGAACGCTTCAATCTAGAAGAACAAAATTTTTGAGCCAAGTGGGATGTGTGTACTGATCATTACCCCCAAGGATCATCAACATTGGGTGAAAAAATATTTGCTGCTATTTCGGAAACATCATTATTTCTTGGAAGCTTGGCAATCCCTCTCAATGAAAGTGCTTTTCCACCATCTGTGCCTAGGGCTACTTGAAGAAAAAACAAACCATAGAGACAAAACTGAGAACTCCTATATTTTGTCAAGTTTCAAAGAGCTACTACAAACCATGTTGGTTTTAGAGTTCCAAATTCATCTATCTATATAGGAGAGAACAGAGTAAAACCTAAGAATAAAAACTGCTACTGTAGACGAATGCTTCAACCTAGAAGAACAGAATTAGGTGAGCCAGGTGGGATTTGTGTACTTGTCCTTACCACAAAGTATCATCAAGATTGGGTGAAAAAATATTTGCTGGTTTTTCGTACAATCGTTATTTCTTAGAAGCTTGGAAACCCCTCTCAATGAAAGTGCTTTTCCACAGTCTGTGCCAGGGTGACTTGAAGAGGAAACAAACCACGGAGACAAAACTGAGAACTCCTTTATTTTGTCAAGTTTCAAAGAGCTATTACAAACCATGTTGGATTTAAAGTTCCAAATTCATCGATCTATATAGGAGAGAACAGAGTGAAACCTAAAGATAAAAACTGCTACTGTATACGAACTCTTCAATCTAGAAGAACAAAATTGGGTGAGCCAAGTGGGTTTTGTGTACTGATCATTACCACAAAGTATCATCAACATTGGGTGAAAAAATATTTCCTGGTATTTCGGAAACTCGTTATTTCTTAGAAGCTTGGCAACCCCTCTCAATGAAAGTGCTTTTCAACAGTCTCTGCTTAGGGCTACTTGAAGCGGAAACAAATCATGGAGACAAAACTGAGTACTCCTTTATTTTGTCAAGTTTCAAAGAGCTACTACAAACCATATTGGATTTAGAGTTCCAAATTCATCTATCCATATAGGAGAGAACAGAGTGAAACCTAAATATAAAAACTGCTACTGTACACGAACGCTTCAACCTGGAAAAACATAATTTGGTGAGCCAAGTGGGATTTGTGTACCGATCTTCACCACCAAGTATCATCAAGATTGGGTGAAAAAATATTGGCTGGTATTTCGGAAACTCGTAATTTCTTGGAAGGTTGGCAACCCCTTTCAATGAAAGTGCTTTTCCACAGTCTCTGCTTAGAGCTACATGAGGCGGAAGCAAATCTAGAGACAAAACTGAGAACTCCTTTACTTTGTCAAGTTTCAAAGAACTACTACAAACCATATTGGATTTAGAATTCCAAATTCATCTATCTATATAGGAGAGACAGAGTGAAACCTAAATATAAAAACTGCTACTGTAGACGAACGCTTCAACCTAGAAGAACAAAATTTGGTGAGCCAAGTGGGATTTGTGTACTGATCATTACCACCAACTGTCATCAAGATTGTGAGAAAAATTATTTGCTGGTATTTCGGAAACTCCTTATTTCTTAGAAGCTTGGCTACCCCACTCAATGAAAGTGCTTTTTCACAGTCTGTGCCTAGGACTACTTGAAGAGGAAACAAACCATAGAAACAAAACTGAGAGCTCCTTTATTTTGTCAATTTTCAAAGAGCTACTACAAACCATGTTGGATTTAGAGTGCCAAATTCATCTATCTATATAAGAGAGAACAGAGTGAAACCTAAATATAAAAACTGCTACTGTAGACGAACGCTTCAATCTAGAAGAACAAAATTTGGTGAGCCAAGTGGGTTTTGTGTACTGATCATTACCACCAAGTATCAACAACATTGGGTGAAAAAACATTTGCTGGTATTTGGGAAACTCGTTATTTCTTAGAAGCTTGGCAACCCCTGTCAATGAAATTGCTTTTCCACCGTCGGTGCCTAGGGCTAATTGAAGAGGAAACAAACCATAGAGAAAAAACTGAGAACTCCTTTCTTTTGTCAAGTTTCAAAGAGCTACTACAAATCATGTTGGATTTAGAGTTCCAAATTCATCTACCTATATAGCAGAGAACAGAGTGAAACCCAATTATAAAAACTGCTACTGTAGAAGAACGCTTCAACCTAGAAGTTCAAAATTTTTGAGCCAAGTGGGATGTGTGTACTGATCATTACCACCAAGTATCATCAAGATTGGGTGAAAAAATATTTGCTGCTATTTCGGAAACTGGTAATTTCTTGGAAGCTTGGCAATCCCTCTCAATGAAAGTGCTTTTCCACCGTCTGTGCCTAGTGCTACTTGAAGAAAAAAACAACCCATAGAGACAAAACTGAGAACTCCTTTATTTTGTCAAGTTTCAAAGAGCCACTACAAACCATGTTGGATTTCGAGTTCCAAATTCATCTACATATATACGAGAGAACAGAGTGAAACCTAAACATAAAAACTGCTACTCTAGAAGATCGCTTCAACCTAGAAGAACAAAATTTGGTGAACCAAGTGGGATTTGTGTACTGATCAATACCACCAAGTATCGTCAAGATTGGGTGAAAAAATATTTGCTGGTATTTCGGAAACTTGTAATTTCTTGGAAGCTTGGCAACCCTTCTCAATGAAAGTGCTTTTCCACAGTCTGTGCCAGGGCGACTTGAAGAGGAAACAAACCACGGAGACAAAACTGAGAACTCCTTTATTTTGTCAAGTTTCAAAGAGCTATTACAAACCATGTTGGATTTAAAGTTCCAAATTCATCGATCTATATAGGAGAGAACAGAGTGAAACCTAAAGATAAAAACTGCTACTGTATACGAACTCTTCAATCTAGAAGAACAAAATTGGGTGAGCCAAGTGGGTTTTGTGTACTGATCATTACCACAAAGTATCATCAACATTGGGTGAAAAAATATTTGCTGGTATTTCGGAAACTCGTTATTTCTTAGAAGCTTGGCAACCCCTCTCAATGAATGTGCTTTTCAACAGTCTCTGCTTAGGGCTACTTGAAGCGGAAACAAATCATGGAGACAAAACTGAGTACTCCTTTATTTTGTCAAGTTTCAAAGAGCTACTACAAACCATATTGGATTTAGAGTTCCAAATTCATCTATCCATATAGGAGAGAACAGAGTGAAACCTAAATATAAAAACTGCTACTGTACACGAACGCTTCAACCTGGAAGAACATAATTTGGTGAGCCAAGTGGGATTTGTGTACCGATCTTCACCACCAAGTATCATCAAGATTGGGTGAAAAAATATTGGCTGGTATTTCGGAAACTCGTAATTTCTTGGAAGGTTGGCAACCCCTTTCAATGAAAGTGCTTTTCCACAGTCTCTGCTTAGGGCTACATGAGGCGGAAGCAAATCTAGAGACAAAACTGAGAACTCCTTTACTTTGTCAAGTTTCAAAGAACTACTACAAACCATATTGGATTTAGAATTCCAAATTCATCTATCTATATAGGAGAGACAGAGTGAAACCTAAATATAAAAACTGCTACTGTAGACGAACGCTTCAACCTAGAAGAACAAAATTTGGTGAGCCAAGTGGGATTTGTGTACTGATCATTACCACCAACTGTCATCAAGATTGTGAGAAAAATTATTTGCTGGTATTTCGGAAACTTGTTATTTCTTAGAAGCTTGGCTACCCCACTCAATGAAAGTGCTTTTCCACAGTCTGTGCCTAGGACTACTTGAAGAGGAAACAAACCATAGAAACAAAACTGAGAGCTCCTTTATTTTGTCAATTTTCAAAGAGCTACTACAAACCATGTTGGATTTAGAGTGCCAAATTCATCTATCTATATAAGAGAGAACAGAGTGAAACCTAAATATAAAAACTGCTACTGTAGACGAACGCTTCAATCTAGAAGAACAAAATTTGGTGAGCCAAGTGAATTTTGTGTACTGATCATTACCACCAAGTATCATCAACATTGGGTGAAAAAACATTTGCTGGTATTTGGGAAACTCGTTATTTCTTAGAAGCTTGGCAACCACTGTCAATGAAATTGCTTTTCCACCGTCGGTGCCTAGGGCTAATTGAAGAGGAAACAAACCATAGAGAAAAAACTGAGAACTCCTTTCTTTTGTCAAGTTTCAAAGAGCTACTACAAATCATGTTGGATTTAGAGTTCCAAATTCATCTATCTATATAGGAGAGAACAGAGTGAAACCTTAACATAAAAACTGCTACTCTAGAAGAACGCTTCAACCTAGAAAAACAAAATTTGGTGAGCCAAGTGGGATTTGTGTACTGATCATTACCACCAAGTTTATTCAAGATTGGGTGAAAAAATATTTGCTGGTATTTCGGAAACTGGTAATTTCTTGGAAGCTAGGCAACCCCTCTCAATGAAAGTGCTTTTCCACGGTCTGTGCCTAGGGCTACTTGAAGAGGAAACAAACCATAGAGACAAAACTGAGAACTCCTTTATTTTGTCAAGTTTCAAAGAGCCACGACAAACCATTTGGAATTAGTGTTCCAAATTCATCTATCTATAAACGAGAGAACAGAGTGAAACCTAAACATATAAACTGCTACTCTAGAAGATCGCTTCAACCTAGAAGAACAAAATTTGGTGAGCCAAGTGGGATTTGTGTACTGATCATTACCACCAAGTATCATCAACATTGGGTTTAAAAATATTTGCTGGTATTTCAGAAACTCGTAATTTCTTGGAGGCTTGGCAACCCCTCTCAATGAAAGTGCTTTTCCACCGTCTGTGCCTATGGCTAATTGAAGAGGACACAAACCATAGAGACAAAACTGAGAACTCCTTTATTTTGTTAAGTTTCAAAGAGCCACTACAAACCATGTTGGTTTTAGAGTTCCAAATTCATCTATCTATATAGGAGAGAACAGAGTGAAACCTAAAAATAAAAACTGCTACTGAAAACGAACGCATCAACCTAGAAAAACAAAATTTGGTGAGTCAATTGGGATTTGTGTACTGATCATTACCACCAGGTATCATCAAGATTGGGTGAAAAAATATTTGCTGGTATTTTGGAAACTGGTAATTTCTTGGAAGCTTGGCAACCCCTCTCAATGAAGTGCTTTTCCACGGTCTGTGCCTAGGTCTTGTTGAAGAGGAAACAAAATATAGAGAGAAAACTGAGAACTCCTTTATTTTGTCAAGTTTCAAAGAGCCACTAGAAACCATGTTGGATATAGAGTTCCAAATTCATCTATCTATATAGGAGAGAACAGAGTGAAACCTTAACATAAAAACTGCTACTCTAGAAGAACGCTTCAACCTAGAAAAACAAAATTTGGTGAGCCAAGTGGGATTTGTGTACTGATCATTACCACCAAGTTAATCAAGATTGGGTGAAAAAATATTTGCTGGTATTTCGGAAACTGGTAATTTCTTGGAAGCTTGGCAACCCCTTTCAATGAAAGTGCTTTTCCACAGTCTCTGCTTAGGGCTACATGAAGCGGAAACAAATCATAGAGACAAAACTGAGAACTGCTTTACCTTGTCAAGTTTCAAAGTGCTACTACAAACCATATTGGGTTTAGAGTTCCAAATTCATCTATCTATATAGGAGAGAACAGAGTGAAACCTAAAAATAAAAACTGCTACTGTAAACGAACGCTTCAACCTAGAAGAACAAAATTTGGTGAGCCAAGTGGGTTTTCTGTACTGATCATTACCACCAAGTATCATCAAGATTGGGTGAAAAAACACATGCTGACATTTCGGAAACTCGTAATTTCTTGGAAGCTTGGCAACCCCTTTCAATGAAAGTGCTTTTCCACAGTCTCTGCTTAGGGCTACATGAAGCGGAAACAAATCATAGAGACAAAACTGAGAACTGCTTTACTTTGTCAAGTTTCAAAGAGCTACTACAAACCATATTGGATTTAGAGTTCCAAATTCATCTATCTATATAGGAGAGAACAGAGTGAAACCTAAATATAAAAACTGCTAGTGTAGATGAACGCTTCAACCTAGAAGAACAAAATTTGGTGAGCCAAGTGGGATTTGTGTACCGATCTTCACCGCCAAGTATCATCAAGATTGGGTGAAAAAATATTTGCTGGTAATTCGGAAACTCGTTATTTCTAGAAGCTTGGCAACCCCTCTCAATGAAAGTGCTTTTCCACGGTCTGTGCCTAGGGCTACTTGAAGAGGAAACAAACATTAGAGACAAAACTGAGAACTCCTTTATTTTGTCAAGTTTCAAAGAGCCACGACAAACCATTTGGATTTAGTGTTCCAAATTCATCTATCTATAAACCAGAGAACAGAGTGAAACCTAAACATATAAACTGCTACTGTAGAAGATCGCTTCAACCTAGAAGAACAAAATTTGGTGAGCCAAGTGGGATTTGTGTACTGATCATTACCACCAAGTATCATCAACATTGGGTGAAAAAATATTTGCTGGTATTTCAGAAACTCGTAATTTCTTGGAGGCTTGGCAACCCCTCTCAATGAAAGTGCTTTTCCACCGTCTGTGCCTATGGCTAATTGAAGAGGACACAAACCATAGAGACAAAACTGAGAACTCCTTTATTTTGTTAAGTTTCAAAGAGCCACTACAAACCATGTTGGTTTTAGAGTTCCAAAATCATCTATCTATATAGGAGAGAACAGAGTGAAACCTAAAAATAAAAACTGCTACTGAAAACGAACGCATCAACCTAGAAAAACAAAATTTGGTGAGTCAATTGGGATTTGTGTACTGATCATTACCACCAGGTATCATCAAGATTGGGTGAAAAAATATTTGCTGGTATTTTGGAAACTGGTAATTTCTTGGAAGCTTGGCAACCCCTCTCAATGAAGTGCTTTTCCACGGTCTGTGCCTAGGTCTTGTTGAAGAGGAAACAAAATATAGAGAGAAAACTGAGAACTCCTTTATTTTGTCAAGTTTCAAAGAGCCACTAGAAACCATGTTGGATATAGAGTTCCAAATTCATCTATCTATATAGGAGAGAACAGAGTGAAACCTTAACATAAAAACTGCTACTCTAGAAGAACGCTTCAACCTAGAAAAACAAAATTTGGTGAGCCAAGTGGGATTTGTGTACTGATCATTACCACCAAGTTAATCAAGATTGGGTGAAAAAATATTTGCTGGTATTTCGGAAACTGGTAATTTCTTGGAAGCTTGGCAACCCCTTTCAATGAAAGTGCTTTTCCACAGTCTCTGCTTAGGGCTACATGAAGCGGAAACAAATCATAGAGACAAAACTGAGAACTGCTTTACCTTGTCAAGTTTCAAAGTGCTACTACAAACCATATTGGGTTTAGAGTTCCAAATTCATCTATCTATATAGGAGAGAACAGAGTGAAACCTAAAAATAAAAACTGCTACTGTAAACGAACGCTTCAACCTAGAAGAACAAAATTTGGTGAGCCAAGTGGGTTTTCTGTACTGATCATTACCACCAAGTATCATCAAGATTGGGTGAAAAAACACATGCTGACATTTCGGAAACTCGTAATTTCTTGGAAGCTTGGCAACCCCTTTCAATGAAAGTGCTTTTCCACAGTCTCTGCTTAGGGCTACATGAAGCGGAAACAAATCATAGAGACAAAACTGAGAACTGCTTTACTTTGTCAAGTTTCAAAGAGCTACTACAAACCATATTGGATTTAGAGTTCCAAATTCATCTATCTATATAGGAGAGAACAGAGTGAAACCTAAATATAAAAACTGCTAGTGTAGATGAACGCTTCAACCTAGAAGAACAAAATTTGGTGAGCCAAGTGGGATTTGTGTACCGATCTTCACCGCCAAGTATCATCAAGATTGGGTGAAAAAATATTTGCTGGTAATTCGGAAACTCGTTATTTCTAGAAGCTTGGCAACCCCTCTCAATGAAAGTGCTTTTCCACGGTCTGTGCCTAGGGCTACTTGAAGAGGAAACAAACATTAGAGACAAAACTGAGAACTCCTTTATTTTGTCAAGTTTCAAAGAGCCACGACAAACCATTTGGATTTAGTGTTCCAAATTCATCTATCTATAAACCAGAGAACAGAGTGAAACCTAAACATATAAACTGCTACTGTAGAAGATCGCTTCAACCTAGAAGAACAAAATTTGGTGAGCCAAGTGGGATTTGTGTACTGATCATTACCACCAAGTATCATCAACATTGGGTGAAAAAATATTTGCTGGTATTTCAGAAACTCGTAATTTCTTGGAGGCTTGGCAACCCCTCTCAATGAAAGTGCTTTTCCACCGTCTGTGCCTATGGCTAATTGAAGATTAAACAAACCATAGAGACAAAGCTGAGAACTCCTTTATTTTGTTAAGTTTCAAAGAGCCACTACAAACCATGTTGGTTTTATAGTTCCAAATTCATCTATCTATATAGGAGAGAACAGAGTGAAACCTAAAAATAAAAACTGCTACTGTAAACGAACGGTTCAACCTAGAAGAACAAAATTTGGTGCGCCAAGTGGGATTTTTGTACCGATCTTCACCACCAAGTATCATCAAGATTGGGTGAAAAAATATTTGCTGGTAATTCGGAAACTCGTTATTTCTAGAAGCTTGGCAACCCCTCTCAATGAAAGTGCTTTTCCAAAGTCTCTGCTTAGGGCTACTTGAAGCGGAAACAAATCATAGAGACAAAACTGAGAACTCCTTTATTTTGTCAAGTTTCAAAGAGCTACTACATACCATGTTGGATTTAGAGTTCCAAATTCATCTATCTATAAGGGAGACAACAGAGTAAAACCTAAAAATATAAACTGCTACTGTAGACGAATGCTTCAACCTAGAGGAACAGAATTTGGTGAGCCAAGTGGGGTTTGTGTACTTGTCCTTACCACCAAGTATCATCAAGATTGGGTGAAAAAATATTTGCTGGTATATCGGAAACTCTATATTTCTTAGAAGCTTGGCAACCCCTCTCAATGAAGTCCTCTTCCACAGTCTCTGCCAGGGATACATGAAGAGGAATCAAACCATAGAGAGAAAAATGAGAACTCCTTTTTTTTGTCAAGTTTCAAAGAGCTACTACAAACCATGTTGGATTTAGAGTTCCAAAATCATCTATCTATATAGGAGAGAACAGAGTGAAACCTAAAAATAAAAACTGCTACTGAAAACGAACGCATCAACCTAGAAAAACAAAATTTGGTGAGTCAATTGGGATTTGTGTACTGATCATTACCACCAGGTATCATCAAGATTGGGTGAAAAAATATTTGCTGGTATTTTGGAAACTGGTAATTTCTTGGAAGCTTGGCAACCCCTCTCAATGAAGTGCTTTTCCACCGTCTGTGAATAGGTCTAGTTGAAGAGGAAACAAAATATAGAGAGAAAACTGAGAACTCCTTTATTTTGTCAAGTTTCAAAGAGCCACTATAAATCATGTTGGATATAGAGTTCCAAATTCATCTATATATATAGGAGAGAACAGAGTGAAACCTTAACATAAAAACTGCTACTCTAGAAGAACGCTTCAACCTAGAAAAACAAAATTTGGTGAGCCAAGTGGGATTTGTGTACTGATCATTACCACCAAGTTTATTCAAGATTGGGTGAAAAAATATTTGCTGGTATTTCGGAAACTGGTAATTTCTTGGAAGCTTGGCAACCCCTCTCAATGAAAGTGCTTTTCCACGGTCTGTGCCTAGTGCTACTTGAAGAGGAAACAAACCATAGAGACAAAACTGAGAACTCGCTTATTTTGTCAAGTTTCAAACAGCCACGACAAACCATTTGGAATTAGTGTTCCAAATTCATCTATCTATAAACGAGAGAACAGAGTGAAACCTAAACATATAAACTGCTACTGTAGAAGATCGCTTAAACCTAGAAGAACAAAATTTGGTGAGCCAAGTAGGATTTGTGTACTGATCATTACCACCAAGTATCATCAACATTGGGTTTAAAAATATTTGCTGGTATTTCAGAAACTCGTAATTTCTTGGAGGCTTGGCAACCCCTCTCAATGAAAGTGCTTTTCAACCGTCTGTGCCTATGGCTAATTGAAGAGGAAACAAACCATAGAGACAAAACTGAGAACTCCTTTATTTTGTTAAGTTTCAAAGAGCCACTACAAACCATGTTGGTTTTAGAGTTCCAAATTCATCTATCTATATAGGAGAGAACAGAGTGAAACCTAAAAATAAAAACTGCTACTGTAAACGAACGCTTCAACCTAGAAGAACAAAATTTGGTGAGCCAAGTGGGTTTTCTGTACTGATCATTACCACCAAGTATCATCAAGATTGGGTGAAAAAACACATGCTGGCATTTCGGAAACTCGTAATTTCTTGGAAGCTTGGCAACCCCTTTCAATGAAAGTGCTTTTCCACAGTCTCTGCTTAGGGCTACATGAAGCGGAAACAAATCATAGAGACAAAACTGAGAACTGCTTTACTTTGTCAAGTTTCAAAGTGCTACTACAAACCATATTGGGTTTAGAGTTCCAAATTCATCTATCTATATAGGAGAGAACAGAGTGAAACCTAAAAATAAAAACTGCTACTGTAAACGAACGCTTCAACCTAGAAGAACAAAATTTGGTGAGCCAAGTGGGTTTTCTGTACTGATCATTACCACCAAGTATCATCAAGATTGGGTGAAAAAACACATGCTGACATTTCGGAAACTCGTAATTTCTTGGAAGCTTGGCAACCCCTTTCAATGAAAGTGCTTTTCCACAGTCTCTGCTTAGGGCTACATGAAGCGGAAACAAATCATAGAGACAAAACTGAGAACTGCTTTACTTTGTCAAGTTTCAAAGAGCTACTACAAACCATATTGGATTTAGAGTTCCAAATTCATCTATCTATATAGGAGAGAACAGAGTGAAACCTAAATATAAAAACTGCTAGTGTAGATGAACGCTTCAACCTAGAAGAACAAAATTTGGTGAGCCAAGTGGGATTTGTGTACCGATCTTCACCGCCAAGTATCATCAAGATTGGGTGAAAAAATATTTGCTGGTAATTCGGAAACTCGTTATTTCTAGAAGCTTGGCAACCCCTCTCAATGAAAGTGCTTTTCCACGGTCTGTGCCTAGGGCTACTTGAAGAGGAAACAAACATTAGAGACAAAACTGAGAACTCCTTTATTTTGTCAAGTTTCAAAGAGCCACGACAAACCATTTGGATTTAGTGTTCCAAATTCATCTATCTATAAACCAGAGAACAGAGTGAAACCTAAACATATAAACTGCTACTGTAGAAGATCGCTTCAACCTAGAAGAACAAAATTTGGTGAGCCAAGTGGGATTTGTGTACTGATCATTACCACCAAGTATCATCAACATTGGGTGAAAAAATATTTGCTGGTATTTCAGAAACTCGTAATTTCTTGGAGGCTTGGCAACCCCTCTCAATGAAAGTGCTTTTCAACCGTCTGTGCCTATGGCTAATTGAAGATTAAACAAACCATAGAGAAAAAGCTGAGAACTCCTTTATTTTGTTAAGTTTCAAAGAGCCACTACAAACCATGTTGGTTTTATAGTTCCAAATTCATCTATCTATATAGGAGAGAACAGAGTGAAACCTAAAAATAAAAACTGCTACTGTAAACGAACGCTTCAACCTAGAAGAACAAAATTTGGTGCGCCAAGTGGGATTTTTGTACCGATCTTCACCACCAAGTATCATCAAGATTGGGTGAAAAAATATTTGCTGGTAATTCGGAAACTCGTTATTTCTAGAAGCTTGGCAACCCCTCTCAATGAAAGTGCTTTTCCAAAGTCTCTGCTTAGGGCTACTTGAAGCGGAAACAAATCATAGAGACAAAACTGAGAACTCCTTTATTTTGTCAAGTTTCAAAGAGCTACTACATACCATGTTGGATTTAGAGTTCCAAATTCATCTATCTATAAGGGAGACAACAGAGTAAAACCTAAAAATATAAACTGCTACTCTAGACGAATGCTTCAACCTAGAGGAACAGAATTTGGTGAGCCAAGTGGGGTTTGTGTACTTGTCCTTACCACCAAGTATCATCAAGATTGGGTGAAAAAATATTTGCTGGTATATCGGAAACTCTATATTTCTTAGAAGCTTGGCAACCCCTCTCAATGAAGTCCTCTTCCACAGTCTCTGCCAGGGATACATGAAGAGGAATCAAACCATAGAGAGAAAAATGAGAACTCCTTTTTTTTGTCAAGTTTCAAAGAGCTACTACAAACCATGTTGGATTTAGAGTTCCAAAATCATCTATCTATATAGGAGAGAACAGAGTGAAACCTAAAAATAAAAACTGCTACTGAAAACGAACGCATCAACCTAGAAAAACAAAATTTGGTGAGTCAATTGGGATTTGTGTACTGATCATTACCACCAGGTATCATCAAGATTGGGTGAAAAAATATTTGCTGGTATTTTGGAAACTGGTAATTTCTTGGAAGCTTGGCAACCCCTCTCAATGAAGTGCTTTTCCACCGTCTGTGAATAGGTCTAGTTGAAGAGGAAACAAAATATAGAGAGAAAACTGAGAACTCCTTTATTTTGTCAAGTTTCAAAGAGCCACTATAAATCATGTTGGATATAGAGTTCCAAATTCATCTATATATATAGGAGAGAACAGAGTGAAACCTTAACATAAAAACTGCTACTCTAGAAGAACGCTTCAACCTAGAAAAACAAAATTTGGTGAGCCAAGTGGGATTTGTGTACTGATCATTACCACCAAGTTTATTCAAGATTGGGTGAAAAAATATTTGCTGGTATTTCGGAAACTGGTAATTTCTTGGAAGCTTGGCAACCCCTCTCAATGAAAGTGCTTTTCCACGGTCTGTGCCTAGTGCTACTTGAAGAGGAAACAAACCATAGAGACAAAACTGAGAACTCGCTTATTTTGTCAAGTTTCAAACAGCCACGACAAACCATTTGGAATTAGTGTTCCAAATTCATCTATCTATAAACGAGAGAACAGAGTGAAACCTAAACATATAAACTGCTACTGTAGAAGATCGCTTAAACCTAGAAGAACAAAATTTGGTGAGCCAAGAAGGATTTGTGTACTGATCATTACCACCAAGTATCATCAACATTGGGTTTAAAAATATTTGCTGGTATTTCAGAAACTCGTAATTTCTTGGAGGCTTGGCAACCCCTCTCAATGAAAGTGCTTTTCAACCGTCTGTGCCTATGGCTAATTGAAGAGGAAACAAACCATAGAGACAAAACTGAGAACTCCTTTATTTTGTTAAGTTTCAAAGAGCCACTACAAACCATGTTGGTTTTAGAGTTCCAAATTCATCTATCTATATAGGAGAGAACAGAGTGAAACCTAAAAATAAAAACTGCTACTGTAAACGAACGCTTCAACCTAGAAGAACAAAATTTGGTGAGCCAAGTGGGTTTTCTGTACTGATCATTACCACCAAGTATCATCAAGATTGGGTGAAAAAACACATGCTGGCATTTCGGAAACTCGTAATTTCTTGGAAGCTTGGCAACCCCTTTCAATGAAAGTGCGTTTCCACAGTCTCTGCTTAGGGCTACATGAAGCGGAAACAAATCATAGAGACAAAACTGAGAACTGCTTTACCTTGTCAAGTTTCAAAGTGCTACTACAAACCATGTTGGTTTTAGAGTTCCAAATTCATCTATCTATATAGGAGAGAACAGAGTGAAACCTAAAAATAAAAACTGCTACTGTAAACGAACGCTTCAACCTAGAAGAACAAAATTTGGTGAGCCAAGTGGGTTTTCTGTACTGATCATTACCACCAGGTATCATCAAGATTGGGTGAAAAAACACATGCTGGCATTTCGGAAACTCGTAATTTCTTGGAAGCTTGGCAACCCCTTTCAATGAAAGTGCTTTTCCACAGTCTCTGCTTAGGGCTACATGAAGCGGAAACAAATCATAGAGACAAAACTGAGAACTCCTTTATTTTGTCAAGTTTCAAAGAGCCACGACAAACCATTTGGAATTAGTGTTCCAAATTCATCTATCTATAAACGAGAGAACAGAGAGAAACCTAAACATATAAACTGCTACTGAAGAAGATCGCTTCAACCTAGAAGAACAAAATTTGGTGAGCCAAGTGGGATTTGTGTACCGATCTTCACCACCATGTATCATCAAGATTGGGTGAAAAAATATTTGCTGGTAATTCGGAAACTCGTTATTTCTAGAAGCTTGGCAACCCCTCTCAATGAAAGTGCTTTTCCAAAGTCTCTGCTTAGGGCTACTTGAAGCGGAAACAAATCATAGAGACAAAACTGAGAACTCCTTTATTTTGTCAAGTTTCAAAGAGCTACTACATACCATGTTGGATTTAGAGTTCCAAATTCATCTATCTATAATGGAGACAACAGAGTAAAACCTAAAAATAAAAACTGCTACTGTAGACGAATGCTTCAACCTAGAGGAACAGAATTTGGTGAGCCAAGTGGGGTTTGTGTACTTGTCCTTACCACCAAGTATCATCAAGATTGGGTGAAAAAATATTTGCTGGTATATCGGAAACTCTATATTTCTTAGAAGCTTGGCAACCCCTCTCAATGAAGTCCTCTTCCACAGTCTCTGCCAGGGATACATGAAGAGGATTCAAACCATAGAGAGAAACATGAGAACTCCTTTTTTTGTCAAGTTTCAAAGAGCTACTACAAACCATGTTGGATTTGGAGTTCCAAAATCATCTATCTATATAGGAGAGAACAGAGTGAAACCTAAAAATAAAAACTGCTACTGAAAATGAACGCATCAACCTAGAAAAACAAAATTTGGTGAGTCAATTGGGATTTGTGTACTGATCATTACCACCAGGTATCATCAAGATTGGGTGAAAAAATATTTGCTGGTATTTTGAAACTGGTAATTTCTTGGAAGCTTGGCAACCCCTCTCAATGAAGTGCTTTTCCACCGTCTGTGCCTAGGTCTAGTTGAAGAGGAAACAAAATATAGAGAGAAAACTGAGAACTCCTTTATTTTGTCAAGTTTCAAAGAGCCACTAGAAACCATGTTGGATATAGAGTTCCAAATTCATCTATCTATATAGGAGAGAACAGAGTGAAACCTTAACATAAAAACTGCTACTCTAGAAGAACGCTTCAACTTAGAAAAACAAAATTTGGTGAGCCAAGTGGGATTTGTGTACTGATCATTACCACCAAGTTTATTCAAGATTGGGTGAAAAAATATTTGCTGGTATTTCGGAAACTGGTAATTTCTTGGAAGCTTGGCAACCCCTCTCAATGAAAGTGCTTTTCCACGGTCTGTGCCTAGGGCTACTTGAAGAGGAAACAAACCATAGAGACAAAACTGAGAACTCCTTTATTTTGTCAAGTTTCAAAGAGCCACGTTCCAAATTCATCTATCTATAAACGAGAGAACAGAGTGAAACCTAAACATATAAACTGCTACTGTAGAAGATCGCTTCAACCTAGAAGAACAAAATTTGGTGAGCCAAGTAGGATTTGTGTACTGATCATTACCACCAAGTATCATCAACATTGGGTTTAAAAATATTTGCTGGTATTTCAGAAACTCGTAATTTCTTGGAGGCTTGGCAACCCCTCTCAATGAAAGTGCTTTTCCACCGTCTGTGCCTATGGCTAATTGAAGAGGACACAAACCATAGAGACAAAACTGAGAAATTCTTTATTTTGTTAAGTTTCAAAGAGCCACTACAAACCATGTTGGTTTTAGAGTTCCAAATTCATCTATCTATATAGGAGAGAACAGAGTGAAACCTAAAAAAAAAACTGCTACTGTAAACGAACGCTTCAACCTAGAAGAACAAAATTTGGTGCGCCAAGTGGGATTTTTGTACCGATCTTCACCACCAAGTATCATCAAGATTGGGTGAAAAAATATTTGCTGGTAATTCGGAAACTCGTTATTTCTAGAAGCTTGGCAACCCCTCTCAATGAAAGTGCTTTTCCAAAGTCTCTGCTTAGGGCTACTTGAAGCGGAAACAAATCATAGAGACAAAACTGAGAACTCCTTTATTTTGTCAAGTTTCAAAGAGCTACTACATACCATGTTGGATTTAGAGTTCCAAATTCTTCTATCTATAAGGGAGACAACAGAGTAAAACCTAAAAATATAAACTGCTACTGTAGACGAATGCTTCAACCTAGAGGAACAGAATTTGGTGAGCCAAGTGGGGTTTGTGTACTTGTCCTTACCACCAAGTATCATCAAGATTGGGTGAAAAAATATTTGCTGGTATATTGGAAACTCTATATTTCTTAGAAGCTTGGCAACCCCTCTCAATGAAGTCCTCTTCCACAGTCTCTGCCAGGGATACATGAAGAGGAATCAAACCATAGAGAGAAAAATGAGAACTCCTTTTTTTTGTCAAGTTTCAAAGAGCTACTACAAACCATGTTGGATTTGGAGTTCCAAAATCATCTATCTATATAGGAGAGAACAGAGTGAAACCTAAAAATAAAAACTGCTACTGAAAACGAATGCATCAACCTAGAAAAACTAAATTTGGTGAGTCAATTGGGATTTGTGTACTGATCATTACCACCAGGTATCATCAAGATTGGGTGAAAAAATATTTGCTGGTATTTTGGAAACTGGTAATTTCTTGGAAGCTTGGCAACCCCTCTCAATGAAGTGCTTTTCCACCGTCTGTGCCTAGGTCTAGTTGAAGAGGAAACAAAATATAGAGAGAAAACTGAGAACTCCTTTATTTTGTCAAGTTTCAAAGAGCCACTAGAAACCATGTTGGATATAGAGTTCCAAATTCATCTATCTATATAGGAGAGAACAGAGTGAAACCTTAACATAAAAACTGCTACTCTAGAAGAACGCTTCAACCTAGAAAAACAAAATTTGGTGAGCCAAGTGGGATTTGTGTACTGATCATTACCAACAAGTTTATTCAAGATTGGGTGAAAAAATATTTGCTGGTATTTCGGAAACTGGTAATTTCTTGGAAGCTTGGCAACCCCTCTCAATGAAAGTGCTTTTCCACGGTCTGTGCCTAGGGCTACTTGAAGAGGAAACAAACCATAGAGACAAAACTGAGAACTCGTTTATTTTGTCAAGTTTCAAAGAGCCACGACAAACCATTTGGAATTAGTGTTCCAAATTCATCTATCTATAAACGAGAGAACAGAGTGAAACCTAAACATATAAACTGCTACTGTAGAAGATCGCTTAAACCTAGAAGAACAAAATTTGGTGAGCCAAGTAGGATTTGTGTACTGATCATTACCACCAAGTATCCTCAACATTGGGTTTAAAAATATTTGCTGGTATTTCAGAAACCCGTAATTTCTTGGAGGCTTGGCAACCCCTCTCAATGAAAGTGCTTTTCCACCGTCTGTGCCTATGGCTAATTGAAGAGGAAACAAACCATAGAGACAAAACTGAGAACTCCTTTATTTTGTTAAGTTTCAAAGAGCCACTACAAACCATGTTGGTTTTAGAGTTCCAAATTCATCTATCTATATAGGAGAGAACAGAGTGAAACCTAAAAATAAAAACTGCTACTGAAAACGAACGCATCAACCTAGAAAAACAAAATTTGGTGAGTCAATTGGGATTTGTGTACTGATCATTACCACCAGGTATCATCAAGATTGGGTGAAAAAATATTTGCTGGTATTTTGGAAACTGGTAATTTCTTGGAAGCTGGGCAACCCCTCTCAATGAAGTGCTTTTCCACCGTCTGTGCCTAGGTCTAGTTGAAGAGGAAACAAAATATAGAGAGAAAACTGAGAACTCCTTTATTTTGTCAAGTTTCAAAGAGCCACTAGAAACCATGTTGGATATAGAGTTCCAAATTCATCTATCTATATAGGAGAGAACAGAGTGAAACCTTAACATAAAAACTGCTACTCTAGAAGAACGCTTCAACCTAGAAAAACAAAATTTGGTGAGCCAAGTGGGATTTGTGTACTGATCATTACCACCAAGTTTATTCAAGATTGGGTGAAAAAATATTTGCTGGTATTTCGGAAACTGGTAATTTCTTGGAAGCTTGGCAACCCCTCTCAATGAAAGTGCTTTTCCACGGTCTGTGCCTAGGGCTACTTGAAGAGGAAACAAACCATAGAGACAAAACTGAGAACTCCTTTATTTTGTTAAGTTTCAAAGAGCCACTACAAACCATGTTGGTTTTAGAGTTCCAAATTCATCTATCTATATAGGAGAGAACAGAGTGAAACCTAAAAATAAAAAATGCTACTGTAAACGAACGCTTCAACCTAGAAGAACAAAATTTGGTGAGCCAAGTGGGTTTTCTGTACTGATCATTACCACCAAGTATCATCAAGATTGGGTGAAAAAACACATGCTGGCATTTCGGAAACTCGTAATTTCTTGGAAGCTTGGCAACCTCTTTCAATGAAAGTGCTTTTCCACAGTCTCTGCTTAGGGCTACATGAAGCGGAAACAAATCATAGAGACAAAACTGAGAACTGCTTTACTTTGTCAAGTTTCAAAGAGCTACTACAAACCATATTGGATTTAGAGTTCCAAATTCATCTATCTATATAGGAGAGAACAGAGTGAAACCTAAATATAAAAACTGCTAGTGTAGACGAACGCTTCAACCTAGAAGAACAAAATTTGGTGAGTCAAGTGGTATTTGTGTACCGATTTTCACCAACAAGTATCATCAAGATTGGGTGAAAAAAATATTTGCTGGTAATTCGGAACCTCGTTATTTCTTAGAAGCTTGGCAACCCCTCTCAATGAAAGTGCTTTTCCACAGTCTCTGCTTAGGGCTACTTGAGCAGAAACAAATCATGGAGACAAAACTGAGAACTCCTTTATTTTGTCAAGTTTTAAAGAGCTACAAAAAACCATGTTGGATTTAGAGTTCCAAATTCATCTATCTATATAGGAGAGAACAGAGTGAAAGCTAAAAATAAAAACTGCTACTGAAAACGAACGCATCAACCTAGAAAAATAAAATTTGGTGAGCCAAGTGGGATTTGTGTACTGATCATTACCACCAAGTGTCATCAAGATGGCGTGAAAAAATATTTGCTGGTATTTCGGAAACTCGTTATTTCTTAGAAACTTGGCAACCCCACTCAATTAAAGTGCTTTTCCACAGTCTGTTCCTAGGGGTACTTGAGAGGAAACAAACCATAGAGACAAAACTGAGAACTCCTTTATTTTGTCAAGTTTCAAAGAGCTACTACAAACCATGTTGGGTTTAGTGTTCCAAATTCATCTATCTATATGGCAGAGAAGAGAGTGAAACCTAAATAAAAAACTGCTACTGTAGACTAACACTTCAACCTAGAAGAACAAAATTTGGTTAGCCAAGTGGGATTTGTGTCCCAATCATTTCCACCACGTATCATCAACATTGGGTGACAAATATTTGCTGGTATTTCGGAAAATCTTAATTTGTTGCAAGCTTGGCAACCGCTTTCAATGAAAGTGCTTTTCCACAGTCTCTGCTTAGGGCTACATGAAGCGGAAACAAATCATACAGACAAAACTGAGAACTCCTTTACTTTGTCAAGTTTCAAAGAGCTACTACAAACTATATTGGATTTAGAGTTCCAAATTCATCTATCTATATAGGAGAGAACAGAGTGAAACCTAAACATATAAACTGCTACTGTAGACGAACGCTTCAACCTAGAAGAACAAAATTTGGTGAGCCAAGTGGGATTTGTGTACTGATCATTACCACCAAGTGTCATCAAGATTGCATGAAAAAATATTTGCTGGTATTTCAGAAACTCGTTATTTCTTAGAAGCTTGGCAACCCCACTCAATGAAAGGGCTTTTCCACAGTCTGTTCCTAGGGGTACTTGAAGAGGAAACAAACCATAGAGACAAAACTGAAAACTCCTTTATTTTGTCAAGTTTCAAAGAGCTACTACAAACCATGTTGGATTTAGAGTTCCAAATTCATTTATCTATGTAGGAGAGAACAGATTGAAACCTAAAAATAGAAACTGCTACTGTAAACGAACGCTTCAACCTAGAAGAACAACATTTGGTGAGCTAAGTGGGAATTTTGTACTGATCATTACCACCAAGTGTCATCAAGATGGCGTGAAAAGATATTTGCTGGTATTTCAGAAACTCGTAATTTGTTGCAAGCTTGGCAACCCCTTTCAATGAAAGTGCTTTTCCACAGTCTCTGCTTAGGGCTACTTGAAGCGGAAACAAATCATAGAGACAAAACTGAGAACTACTTTATTTTGTCAAGTTTCAAAGAGCTACCACACACCATATTGGATTTAGAGTTCCAAATTCATCTATCTATATAGGAGAGAACAGAGTGAAACCTAAATATAAAAACTGCTACTGTAGACGAACGCTTTAACCTAGAAGAACAAAATTTGGTGAGCCAAGTGGGATTTTTGTACTGATCATTACCACCAAGTGTCATCAAGATTGCGTGAAAAAATATTTGCTGGTATTTCAGAAAATCATTATTTCTTAGAATCTTGGCAACCCCACTCAATGAAAGTGCTTTTCCACAGTCTGTTCCTAGGGGTACTTGAAGAATAAACAAACCATAGAGACAAAACTGAGAACTCCTTTATTTTGTCAAGTTACAAAGAGCTACTGCAAACCATGTTGGATTTAGAGTTCCAAATTCATCTATCTATATAGGAGAGATCAGAGTGAAACCTAAAAATAAAAACTGCTACTGTAAACGAACACTTCAACCTAGAAGAAGAAAATTTGGTGAGCCATGTGGGATTTGTTTACTTGTCATTACCACCACGTATCATCAAGATTGGGTGAAATAATATTTGCTGGTATTTCGGAAACTCGTAATTTCTTTGAAGCTTGTCAACCCCTCTGAATGAAAGTGCTTTTCCACAGTCTCTGGTTAGGGCTACTTGAAGCGGAAACAAATCATAGAGACAAAACTGAGAACTCCTTTATTTTGTCAAGTTTCAAAGAGCTACTAAAAACCATGTTGGATTTAGAGTTCCAAATTCATCTATCTATATAGGAGAGAACAGAGTGAAACCTAAAATTAAAAACTGCCACTGAAAACGAAAGCATCAACCTAGAAGAACAACATTTGGTGAGCCAAGTGGGAATTGTATACTGATCATTACCACAAAGTGTCATCAAAATGGCGTGAAAAAATATTTGCTGGGATTTCGGAAACTCGTTATTTCTTAGAAGCTTGGCTAACCCACTCAATGAAAGTGCTTTTCCACATCTGTTCCTAGGGGTACTTGAAGAGGAAACAAACCATAGAGACAAAACTGAGAACTCCTTTATTTTGCCAAGTTTCAAAGAGCTACTACAAACCATGTTGGGTTTAGAGTTCCAAATTCATCTATCTATAAAGCAGAGAACACAGCAAAACCTAAATATACAAACTGCTACTGTAGACGAACGCTTCAACCTCGAAGAACAAAATTTGGTGAGCCTAGTCGGATTTGTGTACCGATCATTACCACCACGTATCATCAACATTGGGTGACAAAATATTTGCTGGTATTTTGGAAACTCGTAATTTCTTGCAAGCTTTGCAACCCCTTTCAATGAAAGTTCTTTTCCACAGTCTCTGCTTAGGGCTACATGAATCGGAAACAAATCAAAGAGAAAAAACTGAGAACTCCATTATTTTGTCAAGTTTCAAAGAGCTACTACAAACCATATTGGATTTAGAGTTCCAAATTCATCTATCTATATAGGAGAGAACAGAGTGATACCTAAATATAAAAACTGCTACTGTAGACGAACGCTTCAAACTAGAAGAACAAAATTTGGTGAGCCAAGTGGGATTTTTGT
The DNA here is from genome assembly GCF_048772815.1 of Callospermophilus lateralis. Lineage (NCBI taxonomy): Eukaryota > Metazoa > Chordata > Mammalia > Rodentia > Sciuridae > Callospermophilus > Callospermophilus lateralis. Next base: position 52,908 of record NW_027513607.1, read on the forward strand.
ACTGATCATTACCACCAAGTGTCATCAAGATTGCGTGAAAAAATATTTGCTGGTATTTCGGAAACTCGTTATTTTTTATAAGCTGGCAACCCCTGTCAATGAAAGTGCTTTTCCACAGTCTCTGCTTAGGGGTACTTGAAGAGGAAACAAATCATAGAGACAAAATGAGAACTCCTTTATTTTGTGAAGTTTCAAAGAGCTACTACAAACTATGTTGGATTTAGAGTTCCAAATTTATCTATCTATATAGGAGAGAACAGAGTGAAACCTAAAAATAAAAACTGCTACTTAAAACGAACGCATCAACGTAGAAAAACAACATTTGGTGAGCCCAGTGGGATTTGTGGACTTATCATTATCACCAAGTGTCATCAAGATGGCATGAAAAAATATTTGCTGGTATTTCGGAAACTCGTTATTTCTTATAAGCTTGGCAAACCCACTCAATGAAAGTGCTTTTCCACATCTGTTCCTAGGGGTACTTGAAGAGGAAACAAACCATAGAGACAAAACTGAGAACTCCTTTATTTTGTCAAGTTTCAAAGAGCTACTGCAAACCATGTTGGATTTAGAGTTCCAAATTCATCTATCTATATAGGAGAGATCAGAGTGAAACCTAAAAATAAAAACTGCTACTGTAAACGAACACTTCAACCTAGAAGAAGAAAATTTGGTGAGCCATGTGGGATTTGTTTACTTGTCATTACCACCACGTATCATCAAGATTGGGTGAAATAATATTTGCTGGTATTTCGGAAACTCGTAATTTCTTTGAAGCTTGTCAACCCCTCTGAATGAAAGTGCTTTTCCACAGTCTCTGGTTAGGGCTACTTGAAGCGGAAACAAATCATAGAGACAAAACTGAGAACTCCTTTATTTTGTCAAGTTTCAAATACCTACTACAAACCATATAGGATTTAGAGTTCCAAATTCATCTATCCATATAGCAGAGAACAGAGTGAAACCTAAATATAAAAACTGCTACTGTAGACCAACGCTTCAACCTAGAAGAACAAAATTTGGTGAGCCAAGTGGGATTCATGTACCGATCATTATCACCACGTATCACCAACATTGGGTGAGAAAATATTTGCTGGTATTTCGGAAACTCGTAATTTCTTGGAAGCTTGGCAACCCCTCTCAATGAAAGTGCTTTTCCACAGTCGCTGCTTAGGGCTAATTGAAGAGGAAACAAACCACAGAGACAAAACTGAGAACTCCTTTCTTCAGTCAAGTTTCAAAGAGCTACTACAAACCATGTTGGATTTAGAGTTCCAAATTCATCTATCTATATAGGAGAGAACAGAATGAAACCTAAAAATAAAATGCTACTGTAAACGAACGCTTCAACCTAGAAGAACAAAATTTGGTGAGCCAAGTGGGATTTGTGGACTTGTCATTACCACCACGTATCATCACGATTGGGTGAAAAAATATTTGCTGGTATTTCGGAAACTCGTAATTTCTTGGAAGCTTGGCAAGCCCTCTCAATGAAAGTGCTTTTCCACAGTCTCTGCTTAGGGCTACTTGAAGCGGAAACAAATAATAGAGACAAAACTGAGAACTCCTTTATTTTGTCAAGTTTCAAAGAGCTACTACAAACCATATTTGATTTAGAGTTCCAAATTCATCTATCTATATAGGAGAGAACAGAGTGAAAACTAAATATAAAAATTGCTACTGTAGACGAACGCTTCAACCTAGAAGAACAAAATTTGGTGAGCCAAGTGGTATTTGTGTACTGATCATTACCACCAAGTATCATCAAGATTCGGTGAAAAAGTATTTGCTGGTATTTCGGAAACTCGTAATTTCTTGGAAGCTTGGCAACCTCAGTCAATGAAAGTGCTTTTCCACAGTCTGTTCCTAGGGGTACTTGAAGAGGAAACAAACCATAGAGACAAAACTGAGAACTCCTTTATTTTGTCAAGTTTCAAAGAGCTACTACAAACCATGTTGGATCTAGAGTTCCAAATTCATCTATCTATATAGCAGAGAACAGAGTGAAACCTAAATAAAAAACTGCTACTGTAGACGAACGCTTCAACCTAGAAGAACAAAATTTGGTTAGCCAAGTGGGATTTGTGTACCGATCATTACCACCACGTATCATCAACATTGGTGACAAAATATTTGCTGGTATTTCGGAAACTCGTAATTTGTTGCAAGCTTGGCAACCCCTTTCAATGAAAGTGCTTTTCCACAGTCGCTGCTTAGGGCTACATGAAGCGGAAACAAATCATAGAGACAAAACTGAGAACTCCTTTTCTTTGTCAAGTTTCAAAGAGCTACTACAAACCATATTGGATTTAGAGTTCCAAATTCATCTATCTATATAGGAGAGAACAGAGTGAAGCCTAAATACATAAACTGCTACTGTAAAAGAACGCTTCAACCTAGAAGAACAAAATTTGGTGAGCCAAGTGGGATTTGTGTACTGATCATTACCACCAAGTGTCATCAAGATTGCGTAAAAAAATATTTCCTGGTATTTCAGAAACTATTTATTTCTTAGAAGCTTGGCAACCCCACTCAATGAAAGGGCTTTTCCACAGTCTGTTCCTAGGGGTACTTGAAGAGGAAACAAACCATAGAGACAAAACTGAGAACTCCTTTATTTCGTCAAGTTTCAAAGAGCTACTACAAACCATGTTGGATTTAGAGTTCCAAATTCATCTATCTATATAGGAGAGAACAGATTGAAACCTAAAAATAAACACTGCTACTGTAAACGAACGCTTCAACCTACAAGAACAAAATTTGGTGAGCCAAGTGGGATTTGTGTACTGATCATTACCACCAAGTGTCATCAAGATGGCGTGAAAAAATATTTGCTGTTATTTCAGAAACTCGTAATTTCTTGGAAGCTTGGTAACCCCTCTCAATGAAAGTGCTTTTCCACAGTCGCTGCTTAGGGCTACTTGAAGCGGAAACAAATCATAGAGACAAAACAGAGAACTCCTTTATTTTGTCAAGTTTCAAAGAGCTACTACAAACCATATTGGATTTAGAGTTCCAATTTCATCTATCTATATAGGAGAGAACAGAGTGAAACCTAAGTATAAAAACTGCTACTGTAGACGAACACTTCAACCTAGAAGAACAAAATTTGGTGAGCCAAGTGGGATTTGTGTACAGATCATTACCACCACGTATCATCAACATTGGGTGAGAAAATATTTGCTGGTATTTCGGAAACTCGTAATATCTTGGAATCTTGGCAACCCCTCTCAATGAATGTGCTTTTCCACAGTCTCTGCTTAGAGCTACTTGAAGCGGAAACAAATCATAGAGACAAAACTGAGAACTCCTTTATTTTGTAAAGTTTCAAAGAGCTACTACAAACCATATTGGATTTACAGTTCCAAATTCATCTATCTATATAGGAGAGAACAGAGTGAAACCTAAATATAAAAACTGCTACTGTAGATGAACGCTTCAACCTAGAAGAACAAAATTTCTTGAGCCAAGTGGTATTTGTGTACCGATCTTCACCACCAAGTGTCATCAAGATTGGGTGAAAAAATATTTGCTGGTAATTCGGAACCTCGTTATTTCTTAGAAGCTTTGCAACCCATCTCAATGAAAGTGCTTTTCCACAGTCTCTGCTTAGGGCTACTTGAAGCAGAAACAAATCATGGAGACAAAACTGAGAACTCCTTTATTTGTCAAGTTTTAAAGAGCTACTAAAAACCATGTTGGATTTAGATTTCCAAATTCATCTATTTATATAGGAGAGAACAGATTGAAACCTTAATATATAAACTGCTACTGAAGACAAACGCTTCAACCTAGAAGAACAAAATTTGGTGAGCCAAGTGGGATTTGTGTATTGATCATTACCACCAAGTGTCATCAAGATGGTGTGAAAAAACATTTGCTGGTATTTTGGAAACTCGTTATTTCTTAGAAGCTTGGCAACCCCACTCAATGAAAGTGCTTTTCCACAGTCTGTTCCTAGGGGTACTTGAAATGAAACAAACCATACAGACAAAACTAAAACTCCTTTATTTTGTCAAGTTTCAAAGAGCTACTACAAACCATGTTGGATCTAGAGTTCCAAATTCATCTATCTATATAGCAGAGAACAGAGTGAAACCTAAATAAAAAACTGCTACTGTAGACGAACGCTTCAACCTAGAAGAACAAAATTTGGTTAGTAAAGTGGGATTTGTGTACCGATCATTACCACCACGTATCATCAACACTGGTGACAAAATATTTGCTGGTATTTCGGAAACTCGAAATTTGTTGCAAGCTTGGCAACCCCTTTCAATGAAAGTGCTTTTCCACAGTCTCTGCTTAGGGCTACATGAAGCGGAAACAAATCATAGAGACAAAACTGAGAACTCCATTACTTTGTCAAGTTTCAAAGAGCTACTAAAACCATGTTGGATTTAGAGTTCCAAATTCATCTATCTATATAGGAGAGAAGAGAGTGAAACCTAAAAATAAAAACTGCTACTGAAAACGAACGCATCAACCTAGAATAACAAAGTTTGGTGAGCCAAGTTGGATTTGTGTACTGATCATTACCACCAAGTGTCATCAAGATGGCGTGAAAAAATATTTGCTGGTATTTCGGAAACTCGTTATTTCTTAGAAGCTTGGCAACCCCACTCAATGAAAGTGATTTTCCACAGTCTGTTCTTAGGGGTACTTGAAGAGGAAACAAACCATAGAACAAAACTAAAACTCCTTTATTTTGTCAAGTTTCAAAGAGCTACTACAAACCATGTTGGATTTAGAGTTCCAAATTCATCTATCTATATAGGAGAAAACAGAGTGAAATCTAAAAATAAAAACTGCTACTGTAAACGAACGCATCAACCTAGAAGAAAAAAATTTGGTGAGCCAAGTGGGATTTTTGGACTTGTCATTACTACTAAGTATCATCAAGATTGGGTGAAAAAATATTTGCTGGTATTTCGGAGACTCGTTATTTCTTAGAAGCTTGGCAACCCCTCTCAATGAAAGTGCTTTTCCACAGTCTCTGCTTAGGGCTACTTGAAGCAGAAACAAATCACAGTGACAAAACTGAGAACTTCTTTATTTTGTCAAGTTTCAAAGAGCTACTACAATCCATATAGGATTTAGAGTTCAAATTCATCTATCTATATAGTAGAGAACAGAGTGAATCCTAAATATAAAAACTGCTACTGTAGACGAACGCTTCAACCTAGAAGAACAAAATTTGGTGAGCCAAGTGGGATTCGTTTACCGATCATCACCAGCAAGTACCATCAAGATTGGGTGAAAAAATATTTGCTGGTATTTTGGAACTAGTTATTTCTTAGAAGCTTGGCAACCGCTCTCAATGAAAGTGCTTTTCCACAGTCTGTGCCTAGGGCTACTTGAGGAGGAAACAAACCACAGAGACAAAACTGAGAACTCTTTAATTTTGTCAAGTTTCAAATAGCTACTACAAAACATGGTGGATTTTGAGTTCCAAATTCATCTATCTATTTAGGAGAGAACAGTGTGAAAAATAAATATAAAAAATGCTAATGTAGACGAACGCTTCAACCTAGAAGAACAAAATTTGGTGAACCATGTGGGATTTGTGTACCGATAATTACCCCCAAGTATCATCAAGATTGGGTGAAAAAATATTTGCTGGTACTTCGGAAACTCGTAATTTCTTGGAAGCTTGGCAACACCTCTCAATGAAAGTGCTTTTTCACAGTCTCTGCTTAGGGCTACTTGAAGCGGAAACAAATCATAGAGACAAAACTGACAACTCCTTTATTTTGTCAAGTTTCAAAGAGGTACCACCACCATATTGGATTTAGAGTTCCAAATTCATTTATCTATATAGGAGAGAACAGAGTGAAACCTAAATATAAAAACTGCTACTGTAGAAGAACGCTTCAACTTAGAAGAACAAAGTTTGGTGAGCCAAGTGGGATTTGTGGACGGATCATCACCACCAAGTATCATCAAGATTGGGTGAAAAAATATTTGCTGGTATTTCGGAAACTCGTAATTTCTTGGAAGCTTGGCAACCCCTCTCAATGAAAGTGCTTTTCCACAGTCTCTGCTTAGGGCTACTTGAAGCGGAAAAAAATCATAGAGACAAAACTGAGAACTACTTTATTTTGTCAAGTTTCAAAGAGCTACCACACACCATATTGGATTTAGAGTTCCAAATTCATCTATCTATATAGGAGAGAACAGAGTGAAACCAAAAATAAAAACTGCTACTGAAAATGAACGCATCAACCTAGAAGAACAAAATTTGGTGAGCCAAGTGGGATTTGTGTACTGATCATTACCACCAAGTGTCATCAAGATGGCGTGAAAAAATATTTGCTGGTATTTTGGAAACTCCTTATTTCTTAGAAACTTGGCAACCCCAGTCAATGAAAGTTCTTTTCCACAGTCTGTTCCTAGGGCTACATGAAGCGGATACAAATCATAGAGACAAAACTGAAAACTCCTTTACTTTGTCAAGTTTGAAAGAGCTACTACAAACCATATTGGATTTAGAGTTCCAAATTCATCTATCTATATAGGAGAGAACAGAGTGAAACCTAAATATATAAACTGCTACTGTAGACGAACGCTTCAACCTAGAAGAACAAAATTTTGTGAGCCAAGTGGGATTTGTGTACTGATCAAACCACCAAGTGTCATCAAGATTGCGTGAAAAAATATTTGCTGGTATTTCAGAAACTAGTTATTTCTTAGAAGCTTGGCAACCCCACTCAATAAAAGGGCTTTTCCACAGTCTGTTCCTAGGGGTACTTGAAGAGGAAACAAACCATAGAGAAAAAACTGAGAACTCCTTTATTTTGTCAAGTTTCAAAGAGCTACCACAAACCATGTTGGATTTAGAGTTCTAAATTCATCTATCTATATAGGAGAGAACAGAGTGAAACCTAAAAATAAAAACTGCTACTGTAAATGAACGCTTCAACCTAGAAGAACAAAATTTGGTGAGCCAAGTAGGATTTGTGGACTTGTCATTACCACCACGTACCATCACGATTGGGTGAAAAAATATTTGCTGGTATTTCGGAAACTCGTAATTTCTTGGAAGCTTGGCAACCCCTCTCAATGAAAGTGCTTTTCCACAGTCTCTGCTTAGGGCTACTTGAAGCGGAAACAAATCATAGAGACAAAACAGAGAACTCCTTTATTTTGTCGAGTTTCAAGGAGCTACTACAAACCATATTGTATTTAGAGTTCCAAATTCATCTATCCATATAGGAGACAACAGAGTGAAACCTAAATAAAAAAACTGCTACTGTAGACGAACGCTTCAACCTAGAAGAAAAAAATTTGGTGAGCCAAGTGGGATTTGTGTACCGATCTTCAACACCAAGTATCATCAAGATTGGGTGAAAAAATATTTGCTGGTAATTCGGAACCTCCTTATTTCTTAGAAGCTGGGCAACCCCTATCAATGAAAGTGCTTTTCCACAATCTCTGCTTAGGGCTACTTGAAGCAGAAACAAATCATAGGGAGAAAACTGAGAACTCCTTTATTTTGTCAAGTTTCAAAGAGCTACTAAAACCATGTTGGATTTAGAGTTCCAAATTCATCTATCTATATAGGAGAGAAGAGAGTGAAACCTAAAAATAAAAACTGCTACTGAAAACGAACGCATCAACCTAGAATAACAAAGTTTGGTGAGCCAAGTTGGATTTGTGTACTGATCATTACTACCAAGTGTCATCAAGATGGCGTGAAAAAATATTTGCTGGTATTTCGGAAACTCGTTATTTCTTAGAAGCTTGGCAACCCCACTCAATGAAAGTGATATTCCACAGTCTGTTCCTAGGGGTACTTGAAGAGGAAACAAACCATAGAGACAAAACTAAAACTCCTTTATTTTGTCAAGTTTCAAAGAGCTACTACAAACCATGTTGGATTTAGAGTTCCAAATTCATCTATTTATATAGCAGAGAACAGAGTGGAACCTAAATATAAAAACTGCTACTGTAGACGAACGCTTCAACCTAGAAGAACAAAATTTGGTTAGCCAAGTGGGATTTGTGTACCGATCATTACCACCACGTATCATAAACATTGGGTGACAAAATATTTGCTGGTATTTCGGAAACTCGTAATTTGTTGCAAGCTTGGCAACCCATTTCAATGAAAGTGCTTTTCCACAGTCTCTGCTTAGGGCTACATGAAGCGGAAACAAATCATAGAGACAAAACTGAGAACTCCTTTACTTTGTCAAGTTTCAAAGAGCTACTACAAACCATATTGGATTTAGAGTTCCAAATTCATCTATCTATATAGGAGAGAACAGAGTGAAACCTAAATATATAAACTGGTACTGTAGACGAACGCTTCAACCTAGAAGAACAAAATTTAGTGAGCCAAGTGGGATTTGTGGACTTGTCATTACCACCACGTATCATCACGATTGGGTGAAAAAATATTTGCTGGTATTTTGGAAACTCGTAATTTCTTGGAAGCTTGGCAACCCCTCTCAATGAAAGTGCTTTTCCACAGTCTATGCTTAGGGCTAGTTGAAGCGGAAACAAATCATAGAGACAAAACAGAGAACTCCTTTATTTTGTCAAGTTTCAAAGAGCTACTACAAACCATGTTGGATTTAGAATTCCAAATTCATCTATCTATATAGGAGAAAACAGAGTGAAACCTAAATATAAAAACTGCTACTGTAGACGAACGCTTCAACCTAGAAGAACAAAATTTGGTGAGCCAAGTGGGATTTGTGTACCGATCTTCACCACCAAGTATCATCAAGATTGGGTGAAAAAATATTTGCTGGTAATTCGGAAACTCGTTATTTCTTAGAAGCTTGCCAACCCCTCTCAATGAAAGTGCTATTCCACAGTCTCTGCTTAGGGCTACTTGAAGCAGAAACAAATCATAGAGACAAAACTGAGAACTCCTTTATTTTGTCAAGTTTCAAAGAGCGACTAAAAACCATGTTGGATTTAGAGTACCAAATTCATCTATCTATATAAGAGAGAACAGAGTGAAACCTAAATAGAAAAACTGCTACTGAAAACGAACGTATCAACCTAGAAGAACAAAAATTGGTGAGCCAAGTGTGATTTGTGTACTGAACATTACCACCAAGTGTCATCAAGATGGCGTGAAAAAATATTTGCTGGTATTTCGGAAACCCGTTATTTCTTTGAAGCTTGGCAACCCCACTCAATGAAAGTGCTTTTCCACAGTCTGTTCCTAGGGGTACTTGCAGAGGAAACAAACCATAGAGACAAAACTGAAAACTCTTTTATTTTGTCAAGTTTCAAAGAGCTACTACAAACCATGTTGGATTTAGAGTTCCAAATTCATCTATTTATTAGCAGAGAACAGAGTGAAACCTAAATATAAAAACTGCTACTGTAGATGAACGCTTCAACCTAGAAGAACAAAATTTGGTGAGCCATGTGGGATTTGTGTACTGATCATTACCACCAAGTGTCATCAAGGTTGCATGAAAAAAATATTTGCTGGTATTTCAGAAACTAGTTATTTCTTAGAAGCTTGGAAACCCCACTCAATGAAATTGCTTTTCCACAGTCTGTTCCTAGGGGTACATGAAGGGGAAACAAACCATAGAGACAAAACTGAGAACTCCTTTATTTTGTCAAATTTCAAAGAGCTACTACAAACCATGTTGGATTTAGAGTCCAAATTCATCTATCTATATAGGAGAGAACAGAGTGAAATCTAAAAATAAAAACTGCTACTGTAAACGAACGCATCAACCTAGAAGAAAAAAATTTGGTGAGCCAAGTGGGATTCTTGGACTTGTCATTACTACCAAGTATCATCAAGATTGGGTGAAAAAATATTTGCTGGTATTTCGGAGACTCGTTATTTCTTAGAAGCTTGGCAACCACTCTCAATGAAAGTGCTTTTCCACAGTCTCTGCTTAGGGCTACTTGAAGCAGAAACAAATCAGAGAGACAAAACCGAGAACTTCTTTATTTTGTCAAGTTTCAAAGAGCTACTACAATCCATATAGGATTTAGAGTTCAAATTCATCTATCTATATAGTAGAGAACAGAGTGAATCCTAAATATAAAAACTGCTACTGTAGACGAACGCTTCAACCTAGAAGAACAAAATTTGGTGAGCCAAGTGGGATTTGTGTACTGATCATTACCACCAAGTGTCATCAAGATGGCGTGAAAAAATATTTGGTGGTATTTCGGAAACCCGTTATTTCTTTGAAGCTTGGCAAACCCACTCAATGAAAGTGCTTTTCCACAGTCTGTTCCTAGGGGTACTTGCAGAGGAAACAAAAGATAGAGATAAAACTGAAAACTCTTTTATTTTGTCAAGTTTCAAAGAGCTACTACAAACCATGTTGGATTTAGAGTTCCAAATTCATCTATTTATTAGCAGAGAACAGAGTGAAACCTAAATATAAAAACTGCTACTGTAGATGAACGCTTCAACCTAGAAGAACAAAATTTGGTGAGCCAAGTGGGATTTGTGTACTGATCATTACCACCAAGTGTCATCAAGGTTGCATGAAAAAAATATTTGCTGGTATTTCAGAAACTAGTTATTTCTTAGAAGCTTGGAAACCCCACTCAATGAAATTGCTTTTCCACAGTCTGTTCCTAGGGGTACATGAAGAGGAAACAAACCATCGAGACAAAACTGAGAACTCCTTTATTTTGTCAAATTTCAAAGAGCTACTACAAACCATGTTGGATTTAGAGTTCCAAATTCATCTAACTATATAGGAGAAAACAGAGTGAAATCTAAAAATAAAAACCGCTACTGTAAACGAACGCATCAACCTAGAAGAAAAAAATTTGGTGAGCCAAGTGGGATTTTTGGACTTGTCATTACTACCAAGTATCATCAAGATTGGGTGAAAAAATATTTGCTGGTATTTCGGAGACTCGTTATTTCTTAGAAGCTTGTCAACCCCTCTCAATGAAAGTGCTTTTCCACAGTCTCTGCTTAGGGCTACTTGAAGCAGAAACAAATCAGAGAGACAAAACTGAGAACTTCTTTATTTTGTCAAGTTTCAAAGAGCTACTACAATCCATATAGGATTTAGAGTTCAAATTCATCTATCTATATAGTAGAGAACAGAGTGAATCCTAAATATAAAAACTGCTACTGTAGACGAACGCTTCAACCTAGAAGAACAAAATTTGGTGAGCCAAGTGGGATTTGTTTACCGATCATCACCAGCAAGTACCATCAAGATTGGGTGAAAAAATATTTGCTGGTATTTCGGAAATAGTTATTTCTTAGAAGCTTGGGAACCGCTCTCAATGAAAGTGCTTTTCCACAGTCTGTGCCTAGGGCTAATTGAGGAGGAAACAAACCACAGAGACAAAACTGAGAACTCTTTAATTTTGTCAAGTTTCAAAGAGCTACTACAAACCATGTTGGTTTTAGATTTCCAAATTCCTCTTTCTATATAAGAGAGAACAGAGTGAAACCTAAATATAAAAACTGCTACTGTAGACGAACGCTTCAACCTAGAAGAACAGAATTTCGTGAGCCAGGTGGGATTTGTGTACTGATCATCAGCACCAAGTATCATCAAGATTGGGTGAAAAAATATTTGCTGGTATTTCCGAAACTCGTTATTTCTTAGAAGCTTGGCAACCTCACTCAATGAAAATGCTTTTCCACAGTCTCTGCTTAAGGCTACATGAAGCAGAAACAAATCATAGAGACAAAACTGAGAACTCCTTTATTTTGTCAAGTTTCAAAGAGCTAATACAAACCATGTTGGATTTAGAGTTCCAAATTCATCTATCTATATAGGAGAGAACAGAGTGAAACCTAAAAATAAAAATTGCTAATGTAAAAGAACGCTTCAACTTAGTAGAACAAAATTTGGTGAGCCAAGTGGGATTTGTGGACTTGTCATTACCACCACGTATCATCAAGATAGGGTGAAAAAATATTTGCTGGTATTTTGGAAACTCGTAATTTCTTGGAAGCTTGGCAACCCCTCTCAATGAAAGTGCTTTTCCACAGTCTCTGCTTAGGGCTACTTGAAGCGGATACAAATCATAGAGACAAAACTGAGAACTCCTTTATTTTGTCAAGTTTCAAAGACCTACTACAAACCATGTTGGATTTAGATTTCCAAATTCCTCTATCTATATAGGAGAGAACAGAGTGAAACCTAAATATAAAAATTGCTACTGTAGACGAACGCTTCAACCTAGAAGAACAAAATTTCGAGAGCCAAGTGGGATTTGTGTACTGATCATCACCACCAACTATCATCAAGATTGGGTGTAAAAATATTTGCTGGTATTTCGGAAACTCGTTATTTCTTAGAAGCTTGGCAACACCACTCAATGAAAGTGCTTTTCCACAGTCTGTTCCTAGGGGTACTTGAAGAGGAAACAAACCATAGAGACAAAACTGAGAACTCCTTTATTTTGTCAATTTTCAAATAGCTACTACAAACCATGTTGGATTTAGTGTTCCAAATTCATCTATCTATATAGGAGAGAAAAGAGTGAAACCTAAACATAAAAACTGCTACTGTAGACGAACGCTTCATCCTAGAAGAAAAAACTTTGGTGAGCCAAGTGGGATTTGTGGACTTGTCATTACCACCACGTATCATCATTATTGGGTGAAAAAATATTTGCTGGTATTTCATAAACTCGTAATTTCTTGGAAGCTTGGCAACCCCCCTCAATGAAAGTGATTTTCCACAGTGAGTGCTTAGAGATACTTAAATAGGAAACAATCCATAGAGAAAATCCTGAGACCTCCTTTATTTTGTCAAGTTTCAAAGAGCTACTACAAACCATGTTGGATATAGAGTTCCAAATTATTCTATCTATATAGGAGAGAACAGAGTGAAACCTAAAAATAAAAACTGCTACTGTAAACGAACGCTTCAACCTAGAAGAACAAAATTTGGAGAGCCAAGTGAGATTTGTGGACGGATCATCACCACCAAGTATCATCAAGAATGGGTGAAAAAATATTTGCTTGTATTTCAGAAACTCGTAATTTCTTAGAAGTTAAAAACCCCTCTCAATGAAAGTGCTTTTCCACAGTCTGTGCCTAGGGCTACTTGAAGAGGAAACAAACCATAGAGACAAAACTGAGAACTCCTTTATTTTGTCAGGTTTCAAAGAGCTACTACAAACCATGTTGGATTTAGAGTTCCAAATTCATCTATCTATATAGGAGAGAACAGAGTGAAACCTAAAAATAAAAACTGCTACTGTAGACGAATGCTTCAACCTAGAAGAACAAAATTTGGTGAGCCAAGTGGGATTTGTGTACTTGTCCTTATCACCAAGTATCATCAAGATTGGGTGAAAAAATATTTGCTGGTATTTCAGAATCCCGTAATTTCTTGGAAGCTTCGCAACCCCTCTCAATGAAAGTGCTTTTCCACAGTCTCTGCTTAGGGCTATTTGAAGCAGAAACAAATCATAGAGAAATAACTGAGAACTCCTTTATTTTGTCAAGTTTCAAAGAGCTACTACAAACCTTGTTGGATTTAGAGTTCCAAATTCACCTATCTATATAGGAGAGTACAGAGTGAAACCTAAAAATAAAAACTGCTACTGTAGACGAACGCTTCAACATAGAAGAACAAAATATCGTGAGCCAAGTGGGATTTGTGTACTGATCATCACCACCTAGTATCATCAAGATTGAGTGAAAAAATATTTGCTGCTATTTCGGAAACATCGTAATTTCTTGGAAGCTTGGCAACCCCTCTCAATGAAAGTGCATTTCCAAAGTCTCTGCCAGCGCTACTTGAAGAGGAAACAAACGATTGACACAAAACTGAGAACTCCTTTATTTTGTCAAGTTTCAAAGAGCCACTACAAACCATGTTGGATTTAGAGTTCCAAATTCATCTATCTATATAGGAGAGAACAGAGTAAAACCTAAAAATAAAAACTGCTACTGTAGACGAATGCTTCAACCTAGAATTACAAAATTTGGTGAGCCAAGTGGGATTTGTGTACTTGTCCTTACCACCAAGTATCATCAAGTTTGAGTGACAAAAAATTTGCTGGTATTTCATAAACTCGTTATTACTTAGAAGCTTGGCAACCCGTCTCAATGAAATTGCTTTTCCAAGGTCTGTGCCAGGGCTACTTGAAGAGGAAACAAACCATAGAGACAAAACTGAGAACTCCTTTATTTTATCAATTTTCAAAGAGATACTACAAACCATGTTGGATTTAGAATTCCAATTTCATCTCTCTAGATAGAAGAGAACAGAGTGAAACCTAAAAATAAAAACTGCTACTGAAAACGAACGCATCAACCTAGAGGAACAAAATTTGGTGAGTCTAGTAGCATTTGTGTACCGATCATTACCAAAAGTATCATCAAGATTGGGTGAAAAAATATTTGCTGGTATTTCAGAAACTCGTAATTTCTTGGACGCTTGGCAACCCCTATCAATGAAATTGCTTTTCCACCTTTTGTACCTGGGGCTACTTGAAGAGGAAACAAACCATAGAGACAATACTGAGAACTCCATTATTTTTTCAAGTTTCAAAGAGCCACTACAAACCATGTTGGATTTAGAGTTCCAAATTCATATATCTATATAGCAGAGAACAGAGTGAAACCTAAACATAAAAACTGCTACTGTAGACGAACGCTTCAACCTAGAAGAAAAAAATTTGGTGAGCCAAGTGTGATTTGTGTACTTGTCATTACCACCAGTATCATCAACATTCGGTGAAAAAATAATTGCTGGTATTTTGAAAACTCGTTATTTCTTGGAAGCTTGGCAACCCCTCTCAATGAAAGTGCTTTTCCACCGTTAGTGCCTGCGGCTACTTGAAGAGGAAAGAAACCATAGAGACAAAACGGAGAACTCCTTTATTTTGTCAAGTTTCAAAGAGCTACTACAACCCATGTAGGATTTGGAGTTCCAAATTCATCTATCTATATAGGAGAGAACAGAGTGAAACCTAAATATAAAAATTGCTACTGTAGACGAACGCTTCAACCTAGAAGAACAAAATTTGGTGAGCCAAGTAGGATTTGTGTACTGATCATCACCACCAAGTATCATCAAGATTGGGTGAAAAAATATTTGCTGGTAATTCGGAAACTGGTTATTTCTTAGAAGCTTGGCAACCCCTCTCAATGAAAGTGCTTTTCCACAGTCTCTGCTTAGGGCTACTTAATCGGAAACAAACCATACAGACAAAACTGAGAACTCGTTTATTTTGTCAAGTTTCAAAGAGCAACTACATACCATGTTGGATTTAGAGTTCCAAATTCATCTATCTATATACAGGAGAACAGAGTGAAACCTAAACATAAAAACTGCGACTGTAGACGAACGCTTCAACCTAGAAGAACAAAATTTGGTGAGCCAAATGGGATTTGTGTACTGATCATTACCACCATGTATCATCAAGATTGGGTGAAAAAATATTTGCTGGTATTTTGGAAACTCGTAATTTCTTGGAAGCTTGGCAACCACACTCAATGAAAGTGCTTTTCCACAGTCTCTGCTTAGGGCTACTTGAAGCGGATACAAGTCATAGAGACAAAACTGAGAACTACTTTATTTTGTCAAGTTTCAAAGAACTACTACAAACCATGTTGGTTTTAGATTTCCAAATTCCTCTATCTATATAGGAGAGAACAGAGTGAAACCTAAATATAAAAACTGATACTGTAGACGAACGCTTCAACCTAGAAGAACAAAATTTCGTGAGCCCAGTGGGATTTGTGTGCTGATCATCACCGCCAAGTATTATCAAGATTGGGTGAAAAAATATTTGCTGGTATTTCGGAAACTCGTTATTTCATAGAAGCTTAAAAACCCCTTTCAATGAAAGTGCTTTTCCACAGTCTGTGCCTAGGGCTACTTGAAGAGGAAACAAACCATACAGACAAAACTGAGAACTCCTTTATTTTGTCAGGTTTCAAAGAGCTACTACAAACTATGTTGGATTTAGAGTTCCAAATTCATCTATCTATATAGGAGAGAACAGAGTGAAACCTAAAAATAAAAACTGCTACTGTAGACGAATGCTTCAACCTAGAATTACAAAATTTGGTGAGCCAAGTGGGATTTGTGTACTTGTCCTTACCACCAAGTATCATCAAGTTTGAGTGACAAAAAATTTGCTGGTATTTCATAAACTCGTTATTACTTAGAAGCTTGGCAACCCGTCTCAATGAAATTGCTTTTCCAAGGTCTGTGCCAGGGCTACTTGAAGAGGAAACAAACCATAGAGACAAAACTGAGAACTCCTTTATTTTATCAATTTTCAAAGAGATACTACAAACCATGTTGGATTTAGAATTCCAATTTCATCTCTCTAGATAGAAGAGAACAGAGTGAAACCTAAAAATAAAAACTGCTACTGAAAACGAACGCATCAACCTAGAGGAACAAAATTTGGTGAGTCTAGTAGCATTTGTGTACCGATCATTACCAAAAGTATCATCAAGATTGGGTGAAAAAATATTTGCTGGTATTTCAGAAACTCGTAATTTCTTGGACGCTTGGCAACCCCTATCAATGAAATTGCTTTTCCACCTTTTGTACCTGGGGCTACTTGAAGAGGAAACAAACCATAGAGACAATACTGAGAACTCCATTATTTTTTCAAGTTTCAAAGAGCCACTACAAACCATGTTGGATTTAGAGTTCCAAATTCATATATCTATATAGCAGAGAACAGAGTGAAACCTAAACATAAAAACTGCTACTGTAGACGAACGCTTCAACCTAGAAGAAAAAAATTTGGTGAGCCAAGTGTGATTTGTGTACTTGTCATTACCACCAGTATCATCAACATTCGGTGAAAAAATAATTGCTGGTATTTTGAAAACTCGTTATTTCTTGGAAGCTTGGCAACCCCTCTCAATGAAAGTGCTTTTCCACCGTTAGTGCCTGCGGCTACTTGAAGAGGAAAGAAACCATAGAGACAAAACGGAGAACTCCTTTATTTTGTCAAGTTTCAAAGAGCTACTACAACCCATGTAGGATTTGGAGTTCCAAATTCATCTATCTATATAGGAGAGAACAGAGTGAAACCTAAATATAAAAATTGCTACTGTAGACGAACGCTTCAACCTAGAAGAACAAAATTTGGTGAGCCAAGTAGGATTTGTGTACTGATCATCACCACCAAGTATCATCAAGATTGGGTGAAAAAATATTTGCTGGTAATTCGGAAACTGGTTATTTCTTAGAAGCTTGGCAACCCCTCTCAATGAAAGTGCTTTTCCACAGTCTCTGCTTAGGGCTACTTAATCGGAAACAAACCATACAGACAAAACTGAGAACTCGTTTATTTTGTCAAGTTTCAAAGAGCAACTACATACCATGTTGGATTTAGAGTTCCAAATTCATCTATCTATATACAGGAGAACAGAGTGAAACCTAAACATAAAAACTGCGACTGTAGACGAACGCTTCAACCTAGAAGAACAAAATTTGGTGAGCCAAATGGGATTTGTGTACTGATCATTACCACCATGTATCATCAAGATTGGGTGAAAAAATATTTGCTGGTATTTTGGAAACTCGTAATTTCTTGGAAGCTTGGCAACCACACTCAATGAAAGTGCTTTTCCACAGTCTCTGCTTAGGGCTACTTGAAGCGGATACAAGTCATAGAGACAAAACTGAGAACTACTTTATTTTGTCAAGTTTCAAAGAACTACTACAAACCATGTTGGTTTTAGATTTCCAAATTCCTCTATCTATATAGGAGAGAACAGAGTGAAACCTAAATATAAAAACTGATACTGTAGACGAACGCTTCAACCTAGAAGAACAAAATTTCGTGAGCCCAGTGGGATTTGTGTGCTGATCATCACCGCCAAGTATTATCAAGATTGGGTGAAAAAATATTTGCTGGTATTTCGGAAACTCGTTATTTCATAGAAGCTTAAAAACCCCTTTCAATGAAAGTGCTTTTCCACAGTCTGTGCCTAGGGCTACTTGAAGAGGAAACAAACCATACAGACAAAACTGAGAACTCCTTTATTTTGTCAGGTTTCAAAGAGCTACTACAAACTATGTTGGATTTAGAGTTCCAAATTCATCTATCTATATAGGAGAGAACAGAGTGAAACCTAAAAATAAAAACTGCTACTGTAGACGAATGCTTCAACCTAGAATTACAAAATTTGGTGAGCCAAGTGGGATTTGTGTACTTGTCCTTACCACCAAGTATCATCAAGTTTGAGTGAAAAAATATTTGCTGGTATTTCATAAACTCGTTATTACTTAGAAGCTTGGCAACCCGTCTCAATGAATGTGCTTTTCCAAGGTCTTTGCCAGGGCTACTTGAAGAGGAAACAAACCATAAGACAAAACTGAGAACTCCTTTATTTATCAATTTTCAAAGAGATACTACAAACCATGTTGAATTTAGAATTCCAATTTCATCTCTCTAGATAGAAGAGAACAGAGTGAAACCTAAATATAAAAACTGCTACTGTAGACGAACGCTTCAACCTAGAATACAAAATTTGGAGATCCAAGTGGGATTTGTGGACGGATCATCACCACCAAGTATCATCAAGATTGGGTGAAAAAATATTGGCTGGTATTTCGGAAACTCGTTATTTCTTAGAAGTTAAAAACCCCTCTCAATGAAAGTGCTTTTCCACAGTCTGTGCCTAGGGCTACTTGAAGAGGAAACAAACCATAGAGACAAAACTGAGAACTCCTTTAAGTTGTCAGGTTTCAAAGAGCTACTACAAACCATGTTGGATTTAGAGTTCCAAATTCATCTATCTATATAGGAGAGAACAGAGTGAAACCTAAAAATAAAAACTGCTACTGTAGACGAATGCTTCAACCTAGAAGAACAAAATTTGGTGAGCCAAGTGGGATTTGTGTACTTGTCCTTACCACCAAGTATCATCAAGATTGGGTGAAAAAATATTTGCTGGTATTTCAGAATCCCGTAATTTCTTGGAAGCTTGGCAACCCCTATCAATGAAAGTGCTTTTCCACCGTTTGTACCTGGGGCTACTTGAAGAGGAAACAAACCATAGAGAAACTACTGAGAACTCCATTATTTTTTCAAGTTTCAAAGAGCCACTACAAACCATGTTGGATTTAGAGTTCCAAATTCATATATCTATATAGCAGAGGACAGAGTGAAACCTAAACATAAAAACTGCTACTGTAGACGAACGCTTCAACCTAGAAGAAAAAAATTTGGTGAGCCAAGTGTGATTTGTGTACTTGTCATTACCACCAAGTATCATCAACATTGGGTGAAAAAATGATTGCTGGTATTTCGAAAACTCGTTATTTCTTGGAAGCTTGGCAACCCCTCTCATTGAAAGTGCTTTTCCACCGTTTGTGCCTGGGGCTACTTGAAGAGGAAACAAACCATAGAGACAAAACGGAGAACTCCTTTATTTTGTCAAGTTTCAAAGAGCCACTACAAACCATGTTGGATTTAGAGTTCCAAATTCATATATCTATATAGCAGAGAACAGAGTGAAACCTAAACATAAAAACTCCTACTGTAGACGAACGCTTCAACCTAGAAGAAAAAAATTTGGTGAGCCAAGTGTGATTTGTGTACTTGTCATTACCACCAGTATCATCAACATTCGGTGAAAAAATAATTGCTGGTATTTTGAAAACTCGTTATTTCTTGGAAGCTTGGCAACCCCTCTCAATGAAAGTGCTTTTCCACCGTTAGTGCCTGCGGCTACTTGAAGAGGAAAGAAACCATAGAGACAAAACGGAGAACTCCTTTATTTTGTCAAGTTTCAAAGAGCTACTACAACCCATGTAGGATTTGGAGTTCCAAATTCATCTATCTATATAGGAGAGAACAGAGTGAAACCTAAATATAAAAATTGCTACTGTAGACGAACGCTTCAACCTAGAAGACCAAAATTTGGTGAGCCAAGTAGGATTTGTGTACTGATCATCACCACCAAGTATCATCAAGATTGGGTGAAAATATATTTGCTGGTAATTCGGAAACTGGTTATTTCTTAGAAGCTTGGCAACCCCTCTCAATGAAAGTGCTTTTCCACAGTCTCTGCTTAGGGCTACTTAATCGGAAACAAACCATACAGACAAAACTGAGAACTCCTTTATTTTGTCAAGTTTCAAAGAGCCACTACATACCATGTTGGATTTAGAGTTCCAAATTCATCTATCTATATACAGGAGAACAGAGTGAAACCTAAACATAAAAACTGCTACTGTAGACGAACGCTTCAACCTAGAAGAACAAAATTTGGTGAGCCAAATGGGATTTGTGTACTGATCATTACCACCATGTATCATCAAGATTGGGTGAAAAAATATTTGCTGGTATTTTGGAAACTCGTAATTTCTTGGAAGCTTGGCAACCACACTCAATGAAAGTGCTTTTCCACAGTCTCTGCTTAGGGCTACTTGAAGCGGATACAAGTCAAAGAGACAAAACTGAGAACTACTTTATTTTGTCAAGTTTCAAAGAGCTACTACAAACCATGTTGGTTTTAGATTTCCAAATTCCTCTATCTATATAGGAGAGAACAGAGTGAAACCTAAATATAAAAACTGATACTGTAGACGAACGCTTCAACCTAGAAGAACAAAATTTCGTGAGCCCAGTGGGATTTGTGTACTGATCATCACCGCCAAGTATTATCAAGATTGGGTGAAAAAATATTTGCTGGTATTTCGGAAACTCGTTATTTCATAGAAGCTTAAAAACCCCTTTCAATGAAAGTGCTTTTCCACAGTCTGTGCCTAGGGCTACTTGAAGAGGAAACAAACCATACAGACAAAACTGAGAACTCCTTTATTTTGTCAGGTTTCAAAGAGCTACTACAAACTATGTTGGATTTAGAGTTCCAAATTCATCTATCTATATAGGAGAGAACAGAGTGAAACCTAAAAATAAAAACTGCTACTGTAGACGAATGCTTCAACCTAGAATTACAAAATTTGGTGAGCCAAGTGGGATTTGTGTACTTGTCCTTACCACCAAGTATCATCAAGTTTGAGTGAAAAAATATTTGCTGGTATTTCATAAACTCGTTATTACTTAGAAGCTTGGCAACCCGTCTCAATGAATGTGCTTTTCCAAGGTCTTTGCCAGGGCTACTTGAAGAGGAAACAAACCATAGAGACAAAACTGAGAACTCCTTTATTTATCAATTTTCAAAGAGATACTACAAACCATGTTGAATTTAGAATTCCAATTTCATCTCTCTAGATAGAAGAGAACAGAGTGAAACCTAAATATAAAAACTGCTACTGTAGACGAACGCTTCAACCTAGAATACAAAATTTGGAGATCCAAGTGGGATTTGTGGACGGATCATCACCACCAAGTATCATCAAGATTGGGTGAAAAAATATTGGCTGGTATTTCGGAAACTCGTTATTTCTTAGAAGTTAAAAACCCCTCTCAATGAAAGTGCTTTTCCACAGTCTGTGCCTAGGGCTACTTGAAGAGGAAACAAACCATAGAGACAAAACTGAGAACTCCTTTAAGTTGTCAGGTTTCAAAGAGCTACTACAAACCATGTTGGATTTAGAGTTCCAAATTCATCTATCTATATAGGAGAGAACAGAGTGAAACCTAAAAATAAAAACTGCTACTGTAGACGAATGCTTCAACCTAGAAGAACAAAATTTGGTGAGCCAAGTGGGATTTGTGTACTTGTCCTTACCACCAAGTATCATCAAGATTGGGTGAAAAAATATTTGCTGGTATTTCAGAAACCCGTAATTTCTTGGAAGCTTGGCAACCCCTATCAATGAAAGTGCTTTTCCACCATTTGTACCTGGGGCTACTTGAAGAGGAAACAAACCATAGAGAAAATACTGAGAACTCCATTATTTTTACAAGTTTCAAAGAGCCACTACAAACCATGTTGGATTTAGAGTTCCAAATTCATATATCTATATAGCAGAGGACAGAGTGAAACCTAAACATAAAAACTGCTACTGTAGACGAACGCTTCAACCTAGAAGAAAAAAATTTGGTGAGCCAAGTGTGATTTGTGTACTTGTCATTACCACCAAGTATCATCAACATTGGGTGAAAAAATGATTGCTGGTATTTCGAAAACTCGTTATTTCTTGGAAGCTTGGCAACCCCTCTCATTGAAAGTGCTTTTCCACCGTTTGTGCCTGGGGCTACTTGAAGAGGAAACAAACCATAGAGACAAAACGGAGAACTCCTTTATTTTGTCAAGTTTCAAAGAGCTACTACAAACCATGTAGGATTTAGAGTTCCAAATTCATCTATCTATATAGGAGAGAACAGAGTGAAACCTAAATATAAAAATTGCTACTGGAGACGAATGCTTCAACCTAGAAGAACAAAATTTGGTGAGCCAAGTAGGATTTGTGTACTGATTATCACCACCAAGTATCATCAAGATTGGGTGAAAGAATATTTGCTGGTAATTCGGAAACTCGTTATTTCTTAGAAGCTTGGCAACCCTTCTCAATGAAAGTGCTTTTCCACAGTCTCTGCTTAGGGCTACTTGAAGCGGAAACAAACCATACAGACAAAACTGAGAACTACTTTATTTTGTCAAGTTTCAAAGAGCCACTACATACCATGTTGGATTTAGAGTTCCAAATTCATCTATCTATATACAGGAGAACAGAGTGAAACCTAAACATAAAAACTGCTACTGTAGACGAACGCTTCAACCTAGAAGAACAAAATTTGGTGAGCCAAATGGGATTTGTGTACTGATCATTACCACCAAGTATCATCAAGATTGGGTGAAAAAATATTTGCTGGTATTTCGGAAACTCGTAATTTCTTGTAATCTTGGCAACCACTCTCAATGAATGTGCTTTTCCACAGTCACTGCTTAGGGCTACGTGAAGCGGAACCAAATCAAAGAGAAAAAACTGAGAACTCCATTATTTTGTCAAGTTCCAAAGAGCTACTACAAACCATGTTGGATTTAGAGTTCCAAATTCATCTATCTATATAGGAGAGAACAGAGTGAAACCTAAAAATAAAAACTGCTATTGTAGACGAATGCTTCAACCTAGAAGAACAAAATTTGGTGAGCCAAGTGGGATTTGTGTACTTGTCCTTACCACCAAGTATCATCAAGATTGGGTGAAAAAATATTTGCTGGTATTTCAGAAACCCGTAATTTTTTGGAAGCTTCGAAACCCCTCTCAATGAAAATGCTTTTCCACAGTCTCTGCTTAGGGCTACTTGAAGCGGATACAAATCATAGTGACAAAACGGAGAACTCCTTTATTTTGTCAAGTTTCAAAGAGCTACTACAAACCATGTAGGATTTAGAGTTCCAAATTCATCTATCTATATAGCAGAGGACAGAGTGAAACCTAAATATAAAAATTGCTACTGTAGACGAATGCTTCAACTTAGAAGAACAAAATTTGGTGAGCGATGTGGGATTTGTGTACTGATCATCACCACCAAGTATCACCAAGATTGGGAGAAAAAATGTTTGCTGGTATTTCGGAAACTCGTAATTTATTGGAAGCTTGACAACCCCTCTCAATGAAAGTGCTTTTCCACTGTTTGTGCCTGGGGCTATGTGAAGAGGAAACAAACCATAGAGACAAAACTGAGAACTCCTTTATTTTGTCAAGTTTCAAAGAGCCACTACAAACCATGTTGGATTTAGAGTTCCAAATTCATCTATCTATATACAGGAGAACAGAGTGAAACCTAAACATAAAAACTGCTACTGTAGACAAACGCTTCAACCTAGAAGAAAAAAATTTGGTGAGCCAAGTGGGATTTGTGTACTGATCATTACCACCAAGTATCATCAAGATTGGGTGAAAAAATATTTGCTGGTATTTCGGAAACTCGTAATTTCTTGTAATCTTGGCAACCACTCTCAATGAATGTGCTTTTCCACAGTCACTGCTTAGGGCTACTTGAAGCGGAAACAAATCAAAGAGACAAAACTGAGAACTCCATTATTTTGTCAAGTTCCAAAGAGCTACTACAAACCATGTTGGATTTAGAGTTCCAAATTCATCTATCTATATAGGAGAGAACAGAGTGAAACCTAAATATAAAAACTGCTACTGTAGACGAACGCTTCAACCTAGAAGAACAAAATTTGGAGAGCCAAGTGAGATTTGTGGACGGATCATCACCACCAAGTATCATCAAGATTGGGTGAAAAAATATTTGCTTGTATTTCGGAAACTCGTAATTTCTTGGAAGCTTGGCAACCCAGCTTAATGAAAGTGCTTTTCCACTGTCTGTGCCTAGGGCTTCTTGAATAGGAAACAAATGATTGACACAAAACTGAGAACTCCTTAATTTGTCAAGTTTCAAAGAGCCACTACAAACCATGTTGGATTTAGAGTTCCAAATTCATCTATCTATATAGGAGAGAACAGAGTAAAACCTGAAAATAAAAACTGCTACTGTAGACGAACGCTTCAAACTAGAAGAACAAAATTTGGTGAGCCAAGTGGGATTTTTGTACTGATCATTACCACCAAGTGTCATCAAGATTGCGTGAAAAAATATTTGCTGGTATTTCGGAAACTCGTAATTTCTTGGAAGCTTGGCAACCCCTATCAATGAAAGTGCTTTTCCACCGTTTGTACCTGGGGCTACTTGAAGAGGAAACAAACCATAGAGACAAAACTGAGAACTCCATTATTTTTTCAAATTTCAAAGAGCCACTACAAACCATGTTGTATTTAGAGTTCCAAATTCATATATCTATATAGCAGAGAACAGAGTGAAACCTAAACATAAAAAATGCTACTGTAGACGAACGCTTCAACCTAGAAGAAAAAAATTTGGTGAGCCAAGTGTGATTTGTGTACTTGTCATTACCACCAAGTATCATCAACATTGGGTGAAAAAATATTTGCTGGTATTTCGGAAACTCGTTATTTCTTGGAAGCTTGGCAACCCCTCTCAATGAAAGTGCTTTTCCACAGTCTCTGCATAATGCTAGTTCCATCGGAAACAAATCATAGAGTCAAAACTGAGAACTCCTTTATTTTGTCAAGTTTCAAAGAGCTACTACAAACCATGTTGGATTTAGAGTTCCAAATTCATCTATCTATATAGGAGAGAACACAGTGAAACCTAAATATAAAAATTGCTACTGTAGACGAACGCTTCAACCTAGAAGAACAAAATTTGGTCAGCCAAGTGGGATTTGTGTACTGATCATCACCACCAAGTATCATCAAGTTTGGGTGAAAAAATATTTGCTGGTATTTCGGAAACTCGTAATTTCTTGTAATCTTGGCAACCACTCTCAATGAATGTGCTTTTCCACAGTCACTGCTTAGGGCTACTTGAAGCGGAAACAAATCAAAGAGAGAAAACTGAGAACTCCATTATTTTGTCAAGTTCCAAAGAGCTACTACAAACCATGTTGGATTTAGTGTTCCAAATTTATCTATCTATATAGGAGAGAACAGAGTGAAACCTAAAAATAAAAACTGCTACTGTAAACGAATGCTTCAAACTAGAAGAACAAAATTTGGTGAGCCAAGTGGGATTTGTGTACTGATCATTACCACCAAGTATCATCAAGGTTGGGTGAAAAAATATTTGCTGGTATTTCGGAAACTCGTTATTTCATAGAAGCTTGGCAACCCCTCTCAATGAAAGTGCTTTTCCACAGTCTGTGCCTAGGACTACTTGAAGAGAAAACAAACCATAGAAACAAAACTGAGAACTTCTTTATTTTGTCAAGTTTCAAAGTGCTACTACAAATCGTGTTGGATTTAGAGTTCCAAATTCATCTATCTATATAGGAGAGAACAGAGTGATACCTAAATATAAAAACTGCTATTGTAGACTAACGCTTCAACCTAGAAGAATAAAATTTGGTGAGCCAAGTGGGATTTGTGGACTTGTCATTACCACCACGTATCATCAAGATTGGGTGAGAAAATATTTGCTGGTATTTCGGAAACTCGTAATTTCTTGGATGCTTGGCAACCCCTCTCAATGAAAGTGCTTTTCCACAGTCTCTGCTTAGGGCTACTTGAAGCGGATACAAAACATAGTGACAAAACTGAGAACTCTTTTATTTTGTCAAGTTTCATAGAGTTACTACAAACCATGTTGGATTTAGAGTTCCAAATTCATCTATCTATATAGGAGAGAACAGAGTGAAACCAAAATATAAAAATTGCTACTGTAGACGAACGCTTCAACGTAGAACAAAATTTGGTCAGCCAAGTGGGATTTGTGTACTGATCATCACCACTAAGTATCATCAAGTTTGGGTGAAAGAATATTTGCTGGTATTTCTGAAACTCGTAATTTCTTGGTAGCTTGGCAACCCCTCTCAATGAAAGTGCTTTTCCACTGATTGAGCCTTGGGCTACTTGAAGAGGAAACAAACCATAGAGACAAAACTGAGAACTCCTTTATTTTGTCAAGTTTCAAAGAGCCGCTACAAACCATGTTGGATTTAGAGTTCCAAATTCATCTATCTATATACAGGAGAACAGAGTGAAACCTAAACATAAAAACTGCTACTGTAGACGAACGCTTCAACCTAGAAGAACAAAATTTGCTGAGCCAAGTGTGATTTGTGTACTGATCATTACCACCAAGTATCATCAAGATTGGGTGAAAAAATATTTGCTGGTATTTTGGAAACTCGTACTTTCTTGTTGTCTTGGCAACCACTCTCAATGAATGTGCTTTTCCACAGTCACTGCTTAGGGCTACATGAAGCGGAAACAAATCAAAGAGACAAAACTGAGAACTCCATTATTTTGTCAAGTTCCAAAGAGCTACTACAAACCATGTTGGATTTAGAGTTCCAAATTCATCTATCTATATAGGAGAGAACAGAGTAAAACCTAAAAATAAAAACTGCTACTGTAGACGAACGCGTCAAACTAGAAGAACAAAATTTGGTGAGCCAAGTGGGATTTTTGTACTGATCATTACCACCAAGTGTCATCAAGATTGCGTGAAAAAATATTTGCTGGTATTTCGGAAACTCGTAATTTCTTGGAAGCTTGGCAACCCCTATCAATGAAAGTGCTTTTCCACCATTTATACCTGGGGCTACTTGAAGAGGAAACAAACCATAGAGACAAAACTGAGAACTCCATTATTTTTTCAAGTTTCAAAGAGCCACTACAAACCATGTTGTATTTAGATTTCCAAATTCATATATCTATATAGCAGAGAACAGAGTGAAACCTAAACATAAAAAATGCTACTGTAGACGAACGCTTCAACCTAGAAGAAAAAAATTTGGTGAGCCAAGTGTGATTTGTGTACTTGTCATTACCACCAAGTATCATCAACCTTGGGTGAAAAAATATTTGCTGGTATTTCGGAAACTCGTTATTTCTTGGAAGCTTGGCAACCCCTCTCAATGAAAGTGCTTTTCCACAGTCTCTGCTTAATGCTAGTTCAAGCGGAAACAAATCATAGAGTCAAAACTGAGAACTCCTTTATTTTGTCAAGTTTCAAAGAGCTACTACAAACCATGTTGAATTTAGAGTTCCAAATTCATCTATCTATATGGGAGAGAACAGAGTGAAACCTAAAAATAAAAAATGCCACTGTAAACGAACGCTTCAACTTAGAAGAACAAAATTTGGTGAGCCAAGTGGGATTTGTGGACTTGTCATTACCACCACGTATCATCAAGATCGGGTGAAAAAATATTTGCTGGTATTCCGGAAAATAGTAATTTCTTGGAAGCTTGGCAACCCGTCTCAATGAAAGTGCTTTTCCACAGTCTCTACTTAGGGCTACTTGAAGCGGATACAAATCATAGAGACAAAACTGAGAACTCCTTTATTTTGTCAAGTTTCAAAGAGCTACTACAAACCATGTTGGATTTAGAGTTCCAAATATATCTAGCTATATAGGAGAGAACAGAGTGAAACCTAAATATAAAAACTGCTACTGTCGACGAACGCTTCAACCTAGAAGAACAAAATTTGGAGAGCCAAGAGGGATTTGTGGACGGATCATCACCAACAAGTATCATCAAGATTGGGTGAAAAAATATTTGCTGGTATTTCATAAACTCGTTATTACTTAGAAGCTTGGCAACCCGTCTCAATGAAAGTGCTTTTCCAAGGTCTGTGCCAGGGCTACTTGAAGAGGAAACAAACAATAGAGACAAAACTGAGAACTCCATTATTTTTTCAAGATTCAAAGAGCCACTACAAACCATGTTGGATTTAGAGTTACAAATTCATATATCTATATAGCAGAGAACAGAGTGAAACCTAAACATAAAAAATGCTACTGTAGACGAACGCTTCAACCTAGAAGAAAAAAATTTGGTGAGCCAAGTGTGATTTGTGTACTGTCCTTACCACCAAGTATCATCAACATTGGGTGAAAAAATATTTGCTGGTATTTCGGAAACTCGTTATTTCTTGGAAGCTTGGCAACCCCTCTCAATGAAAGTGCTTTTCCTCAGTCTCTGCTTAATGCTAGTTCAAGCGGAAACAAATCATAGAGACAAAACTGAGAACTCCTTTATTTTGTCAAGTTTCAAAATGTACTACAAACCATGTTGAATTTAGAGTTCCAAATTCATCTATCTATATAGGAGAGAACAGAGTGAAAGCTAAAAATAAAAAATGCTACTGTAAACGAATGCTTCAACTTAGAAAAACAAAATTTGGTGAGCCAAGTGGGATTTGTGGACTTGTCATTACCACCACGTATCATCAAGATCGGGTGAAAAAATATTTGCTGGTATTCCGGAAAATTTTAATTTCTTGGAAGCTTGGCAACCCCTCTCAATGAAAGTGCTTTTCCACAGTCTGTGCCTAGGGCTAATTGAAGAGGAAATAAACCATAGAGACAAAACTGAGAACTCCTTTATTTTGTCAAGTTTCAAACAGCCACTACAAACCATGTTGGATTTAGAATTCCAAATTCATCTATCTATATAGCAGAGAACAGAGTGAAACCTAAACCTAAAAACTGCTACTGTAGACGAACGCTTCAACCTAGAAGAAAAAAATTTGGTGAGCCAAGTGGGATTTGTGTACTGATCATTACCACCAAGTATCATCAACATTGGGTGAAAAAAATATTTGCTGGTATTTCGTAAACTCGTAATTTCTTGGAAGCTTGGCAACCCCCCTCAATGAAAGTGCTTTTACACAGTGAGTGCCTAGGGCTACTTAAAGAGGAAACAATCCATAGAGACACTCCTGAGACCTCCTTTATTTTGTCAAGTTTCAAAGAGCTACTACAAACCATGTTGGATTTAGTGTTCCAAATTTATCTATCTATATAGGAGAGAACAGAGTGAAACCTAAAAATAAAAACTGCTACTGTAAACGAATGCTTCAAACTAGAAGAACAAAATTTGGTGAGCCAAGTGGGATTTGTGTACTGATCATTACCACCAAGTATCATCAAGGTTGGGTGAAAAAATATTTGCTGGTATTTCGGTAACTCGTTATTTCTTAGAAGCTTGGCAACCCCTCTCAATGAAAGTGCTTTTCCACAGTCTGTGCCTAGGACTACTTGAAGAGAAAACAAACCATAGAACCAAAACTGAGAACTACTTTATTTTGTCAAGTTTCAAAGTGCTACTACAAACCCTGTTGGATTTAGAGTTCCAAATTCATCTATCTAAATAGGAGAGAACAGAGTGATACCTAAATATAAAAACTGCTATTGTAGACTGACGCATCAACCTAGAAGAATAAAATTTGGTGAGCCAAGTGGGATTTGTGGACTTGTCATTACCACCACGTATCATCAAGACTGTGTGAAAAAATATTTGCTGGTATTTCGGAAACTCGTAATTTCTTGGAAGCTTGGCAACCCCTCTCAATGAAAGTGCTTTTCCACAGTCTCTGCTTAATGCTAGTTCAAGCGGAAACAAATCATAGAGTCAAAACTGAGAACTCCTTTATTTTGTCAAGTTTCAAAGAGCTACTACAAACCATGTTGAATTTAGAGTTCCAAATTCATCTATCTATATGGGAGAGAACAGAGTGAAACCTAAAAATAAAAAATGCCAATGTAAACGAACGCTTCAACTTAGAAGAACAAAATTTGGTGAGCCAAGTGGGATTTGTGGACTTGTCATTACCACCACGTATCATCAAGATCGGGTGAAAAAATATTTGCTGGTATTCCGGAAAATAGTAATTTCTTGGAAGCTTGGCAACCCGTCTCAATGAAAGTGCTTTTCCACAGTCTCTACTTAGGGCTACTTGAAGCGGATACAAATCATAGAGACAAAACTGAGAACTCCTTTATTTTGTCAAGTTTCAAAGAGCTACTACAAACCATGTTGGATTTAGAGTTCCAAATTTATCTAGCTATATAGGAGAGAACAGAGTGAAACCTAAATATAAAAACTGCTACTGTCGACGAACGCTTCAACCTAGAAGAACAAAATTTGGAGAGCCAAGTGGGATTTGTGGACGGATCATCACCAACAAGTATCATCAAGATTGGGTGAAAAAGTATTTGCTGGTATTTCGGAAACTCGTTATTTCTTAGAAGCTTGGCAACCCCTCTCAATGAAAGTGCTTTTCCACAGTCTGTGCCTAGGGCTAATTGAAGAGGAAACAAACCATAGAGACAAAAGTGAGAACTCCTTTATTTTGTCAAGTTTCAAAGAGCCACTACAAACCATGTTGGATTTAGAGTTCCAAATTCATCTATCTATATAGTAGAGAACAGAGTGAAACCTAAATATAAAAATTGCTACTGTAGACGAACGCTTCAACCTAGAAGAACAAAATTTGGTCAGCCAAGTGGGATTTGTGTACTGATCATCACCACCAAGTATCATCAAGTTTGGGTGAAAAAATATTTGCTGGTATTTCTGAAACTCGTAATTTCTTTTAAGCTAGGCAACCCCTCTCAATGAAAGTGCTTTTCCACCGTTTGTGCCTGGGGCTTCTTGAAGAGGAAACAAACCATAGAGACAAAACTGAGAACTCCTTTATTTTGTCAAGTTTCAAAGAGACACTACAAACCATGTTGGATTTAGAGTTCCAAATTCATCTATCTATATACAGGAGAACAGAGTGAAACCTAAACATAAAAACTGCTACTGTAGACGAACGCTTCAACCTAGAAGAACAAAAATTGGTGAGCCAAGTGGGATTTGTGTACTGATCATTACCACCAAGTATCATCAAGTTTGGGTGAAAAAATATTTGCTGGTATTTCGGAAACTCATAATTTCTTGGAATCTTGGCAACCCCTCTTAATGAATGTGCTTTTCCACAGTCACTTCATAGGGCTACTTGAAGCGGAAACAAACCATAGAGACAAAACTGAGAACTCCTTTATTTTGTCAAGTTCAAAAGCTACTACAAACCATGTTGGATTTAGAGTTCCAAATTCATCTATCTATATAGGAGAGAACAGAGTGAAACCTAAATATAAAAACTGCTACTGTAGACGAACGCTTCAACCTAGAAGAACAAAATTTGGTGAGCCAAGTGGGATTTGTGTACTGATCATTACCACCAAGTGGCATGAAGATTGCGTGAAAAAATATTTGCTGGTATTTCGGAAACTCGTTATTTCTTAGAAGCTTGGCAACCCCACTCAATGAAAGTGCTTTTCCACAGTCTGTTCCTAGGGGTACTTGAAGAGGAAACAAACCATAGAGACAAAACTGAGAACTTCTTTATTTTGTCAATTTCAAAGAGCTACTACAAACCCTGTTGGATTTAGAGTTCCAAGTTCATCTATCTATATAGAAGAGAAGAGAGTGAAACTTAAAATTAAAAACTGCTGCTGCAGACGATTGCTTCAACCTAGAAGAACAAAATTTGGTGAGCCAAGTGGGATT